>NC_090250.1:15379942-15494942 GCF_037325665.1 Littorina saxatilis | reverse complement strand
CTGATTTAGTAAAACAGCATCTTCTTCTTTTTCTTCTTATCCAGGTCTTAAAGAATATATGGTATACTACCCTTTAAGTCAGCCATGACTGACTGTAAAAAGCTTTAATAGGACAAACTTTTTTTTTAAACGCAATAGCCTAGTGGATAAAACGCCGGCCTCCCGTGCGGAAGGTTGAGTGTCCGAATCCCGGTCGCGTCTGGCGGCCGTTAAAGGTGGATATTTGTTTCCGATCTTCCAGGTCAACTCATCTGCATACCTGTTAGTGCCTTATCCCCCTTCGTATGTACACGCAAACACAAGACCACGTGCGAACGGAAGAGACTCTGTAATCTATGTCAGATTTCGGTGGGTTATAGAAACACAAAAAGTACCAAGCATGCCTCCCCCGAAATCGGCGTATGGCTGCCTGAATGGCGGGATAAAAGCGGTCACACAAGTAACACCCCACTCTTGCAAAACCACAAGTGTACGTGGTAGTTTCAGCCCATGAACAGAGAAGAAGAAGGGAAAATAAGGTTACTTATTGGACCGTAAGACAGTCAACGTGTATTGTATATAAATTAAAAGCTTCACCTAAATGACTACTCTTGTTGGGGTTTTTTATTTAATTTTTTGGGGGGTCGTTGTTTTGAAACGCTATTTTTTCGTTACTCAGATCTTGAAAGATGGAATGCTATCCTTCGAGCCCGGCGTGCGATTTGTGGAGTGGACGTGGAGAGAAGGAACACCCAATCCTGCCATAGATCGGCCCTTCATCGCCCCTTTTCATTACGACGGATTTGTTCCGCTACAGAATCCCGATGCGTACCGTGGAAAGATTTACTAGTGAGTCCACATGTTTGATGCCTGCACTCATGTTCGTTTTCAACAATGGTTACGCATCAACAGAGACGATGGATGTATTTTTTTTTTTAAAGCGCACTCTATCTTCTTGTCGGTTACACTCGTTATATTGTCAGCCCAGACAGCGAGACGAATGATGCCGTCTTCTACAGGTCTTCCTTTCCTCCGTACAGCTTGCAGTGGAGGGAGACTGCAGTTGGCCACCCGTTTTTTTTCAGACTCTCAATGATGGTGCATCGCTGGAGAATGTGTTCAGTGGTCTGGTCCTCTAGTCCACAGCTGCACGTAGGGGAGGGGACCAGCTTCATCTTTTGGGACATGTGTGCATTCAGGCGGTTATGCCCAGTGCGGAGTCGCATCAGCACGACTTGTTGATGTCGCGTGAGGAGATGATAATCATCCTTCCGTTTCTGGGGCCTAAAGCGCACTGTAGATCTTTCCCGTGAAAACTGTTCGGCTCACCATCTGAGATTTAGCCAGGATTTGACATGGGATAAGACCATCGCTCCAATTTGTCGCATACCAAATTGGCGCCATCTTTGGTGTTCTTTGTGCAGGGTTTTGGATTGTTTTTCTTATAACTTAGTAAATACCACTTGTGTTTTTGTAAGATTGTCATTTGTCAGTTAAATCTAAACTTTTTTTCAAGAATCAGACAGGAAATTTATTTTCCTATGAACAAGTGAAAGGATTGTCTCATCTAATCTAAAAGCCTGGCCAGAGCTGAGACGGTGAGTCTACCTGTTTTCATGGGAAGGAGTGTGCCTTTACAGGGGCGGATCAGTTGCTTTGTAAGGGGGGGGTGCACTTTGAATCGAAAGTGAATGTGATGGGCGCGAAGCGCCCGAATTTGCTAGGGGGGTCCGGGGGCATGCTCCCCCGGAAAAAAAATTTGCCCAAAGAAGCAAAATGGTGCCATCTGGTGCCATTTGAACTTAGAAATGGTCATAGAATCAGCATAGAAAACCCTTTTTTTTTTCGGTGGGGGGGGGGGGGGGGCACGTGCCCCCTGTGCCCCCCCCTCGTCCGCCCCTGCTTTACATTCTTTCTGTTAATGCCTCTGTCTTGTATCTCTCTTAATGGAAGGGCGCTGGTTCTGTGCGACGCTTAGTTTTCGAGATAGGTGTGACTGACGAAGAACAGGACGTCACATTCCAAATAAGCACGACTATGTTGCAGGTGGAAGCCGCTGAGATTGCATTTCTTTGGGAGGTTTCCGCAAAAATAGATATTACACGATTTGCGCGAAACAGTTGAGAAGCAGACGATCTCTGAGATCTCTGTTCGTCTCGTGATAACGTTATTTGTATGATAACGATTCACTTGCAAACTAAAGTATACAATTTGGTATGTCAGTGGTAAATGTAAATAGAAATGTGTAATACAGACAAAGCAAACAAATAAACGTGTTTTTATCGTGAAAATGTTGCGTTGTGCGGGTGTTTGGGTGGCCACGTGATGTACACAAAGCAAAGTGCGGGACGGACTCTGCTCTGTGCTGTACACTGGCAAGTTCAAAACACGAGAAAAACGATTTCGTTATGCGGGCAGCCACGGGGGATGTATGTAATTTTCAAATGGTTGTAAAATAAGTCTTGTATTTATCACCGTACTCAGGCCCTGTTCTTTTTTTCGTCACACCTAAAACCGTTATTTCTTGTGAGCGACGCAGCATTATCTGTTTTCACTCGCTATCATACAAGCTTAATTGCTCTCATTTGTTGCTTCTCCTTCCGTAATGTTCCTCCTAGATGATGCAGTGTCGGCATGTCTTGTTTACATCTCTACGATCTTTTGTCATGGAAGCCCTATAGTTTGCTTGGTTTTTAAAAACATTTTATCCCAATTATTTGAATGCTTTGTATGCTCGTTACATTTTTGCTGGTTTGTTTTAGAATGAAACTAATTGTAAAGCGCCTGGAGCCAATTGCTGGGACTCGCACTGTATTGTAAGCTATTTATTAATATTATCATTGTTATTATTATTATTATTACAAATGTATGCTTATCCTGTTTCAGTAAGTTGACGACGCGTGCCAGGAACGACATGGATACAACGGAAGACGATAGACAGTTCATGAACATGCTGGATCAGTACGTCATGGACGCTTCCGTGGCTCTCAAGACGGGCTTCACGAGCCAGTTCGTCCTCAAGGTCACGTGGGAAAACGTGTCCAGCGCCAGGAACTGTTCAGATCAGGTCATGCTGACTGGTTGCCCTGTGAGTGTACAATGCGATGGCGACGATGGGTATTTACCGTATTTGACGGATTACAAGACGCACCGTTTTATAAGCCGCACCCCCGATTTTTAAGAAACAAATTGGGACGTGCCACGTATAGGCCGCGTCACTATATTAGCCGCCGTCGAAAAAAATATAATCAGATCGTGTCAATCAATCAAAACAACCAGGCAAACGAAAGTACGGTATTTGGCGAAATCGGCTCCGAGAATAAACAAGTGAAACAAAGAAGAACAGTGAAAAAGTTTGAAGAAAAATATCACACACACAATTTGTAACCAACACACACATGTAGTCCCGCCCGGAATAAGCTTTTTTGGGATGATTTACGACTTTTGCGCACATTTCGAGCAGACGAAAACACAACATGGCGGCTCTCGCTCCTCCAACTATCGCGAGACACAAAAAAACGAAATCTCGCGCGCGCGAGATCCTGATACATCCGGTGTTTCTCTGTACGCTATCTTGTCACGACGACTTGTTGACAAACGAAGATTCGCGAAAGAAAGAGAAAAGCGCCGAGTCTTGAGTAGAGAGCTAATAAAGTACCGGTAATCGCTAATCGAGCGAAATGAAAATCCGCGGCGACTTCCATTAGGTGAATGCTATTCAAGTTTAGGTAACGTTTTAGCCGCATCTTTTTATAAGCCGCCATGCGATTTTTTTTTTTTTTAAGTCGCGGTTTGTAGTCCGTCAAATACGGTACACCATTTTTTTGAAGGCACACTCCGAGACGATGGCTATAGATAGATTACAACATATTTTATGTTTAACTTGCACTCAACAACTTCAATATCAAGGTCACGTGGGAAAACATGTCCCGCACTAAGAACTGTTCAGATAAAGACCTGCTCCAGACTCCGACTGGTCGCCCTGTACGTTCACATGTAATTGAGACGATGGGTATTTATAGATTACAACATATTTCATTTTTAACTTGCACTCAGCCAGTTCGTCGTCAAGGTCATGTGGGAAAACGTGTCTAGCGCTAAAAACTGTTCATAAAGACCTGCTCCAGACTGTAAGTTCACATGTGATGGCGACGATAGGTATAGAGATTACACTTTTTTTTTTAAAGGCACATTCCTTCCCCTGAAAAGTTTGTTTGACTCTGATCTAGCTTTTAAATTGGATTAGATCCTCCATCGAATTCGTCACAAATTAAAAATTACCACCGTCACTATCTTAAATAAATGAGGCAGAACGCTGTTTAGAGAGAGAATAAGGCCCCCCCCCCCCCCCAAAAAAAAAAAAAAAAATAGTCTGTTTACGGTATCCCGACCGACTCTATTTTCGCGCGACCCTAGACTTTTTTTTTGGCATTTGGGGGGAAAAAAAAGAAGAAAAAAAGTCTTTGTTTTTTCGCAAAATAACTTAAAAATATGTTTGGGGAAAAAAAAAAAGAAAAAAAAAATCCCGACCTACCGACCCTATTTTTTGGGGAATATGTTACCGTAAACAGACTTTTCTTCTTTTTTGCCTAATGGTTCTGAATAACTCTCACTAACTCAATTACACATTGTGTATGCATTAAGAGCGTTTACTTCCCTTTGTTTATCGGATCAACACCGTGACAGCTTGCTGCTGTGAGCTGAATGTTCTTGATTAACTAATTTCTTAAATAAAACGAAAACACACCAGTAACCAGGTTTGGTAAGTTTAAATCAATTCTTCGGCATGTAACTGCCTTCTTTGGGATGGTATGGAAAGAATGGAATGCCGGCACGTGATATACAGTGTAATGAATTGTTATGATGATATGATTAATGACGTCATATATAATATAACTATTTTCTTTTACGAATCAAAATCACGAAACAATTTTCACTGTGCACGGAGAGTACCAACAGTTTTATTTTTATTTTGCGTAGGCGACCAAATGGAGGTATTGTCTTATCCTATGTACAAAATCTGACCGCTTTGGAGGGGGTCAGTTGAACAGTTTTCAAGAGAAGGTGTGTGCCGATAACTCGCATTGGGATCCCCGTGAAAGGTTTTGTTTAGAGTGACACGCTAAGAAACCGAGATTCCTTTCAGTGAACCACTAACCAAAAGAAGTTAAAACAGATTCCCAGTGTGAATAGGTAATAAGTAATGGTATAATTAACCTTAAGTTATGCTTTACCCACAATGAAAATTAAAAAGTGTAACGTTTACCGGGGTTCGAATGTATGTCCATCATGTAGATTTCTCCCCTCGTATGAAAACGCTTTTTGTCTTGTTTCCATTTCAGTCCAACACTTTTCAAGTGCTCTTGATTGGAGACGGCGATCACACATTTGTTATCTTCAATTACTTCAAGATGGAGATTCCCTTTTCTTCGCACCAGTTGGTAAGTTTGAAATGCTTTTCAGCGTTGAAAGGATGGGTCCAGATGGGCGTTTGTTGTGCGTATTCTTAATGTCCAACTTTTTATGCTGTCTTATGATAAATACTATATTTTTACGTCGTTTACACACTGGTCAGCACTGAAAGGCTGGGTAACATTATTCCTCGTGCCTCATTCATCGATGTTTGAGGGTATGTGTATGTGTGAGTGCGTGTGTGTGTGTGTGTGTGTATGTGTGTGTGTGTGTGTGTGTGTGTGTGTGTGTGTATGTGTGTGTATGTGTGTGTGTGTGTGTGTGTGTGTGTATGTGTGTTTTTTTATATTCAGTCAAGTTTTGACTAAATGTTTTAACATAGAGGGGGAATCGAGACGAAGGTCGTGGTGTATGTGTGTGTGTGTGTGTGTGTGTGTGTGTGTGTGTGTGTGTGTGTGTGTGTGTGTGTGTGTATGTGTGTGTGCGTGTGTGTGTGTGTGTGTGTGTGTGTGTGTAGAGCAATTCAGACTAAACTACTGGACCGATCTTTCTGAAATTTGACATGAGAGTTCCTGGGAATGATATCCCCGGACGTTGTTTTCTTTTTTGCGATAAATGTCTTTGATGACGTCATATCCGGCTTTTTGTAAAAGTTGAGGCGGCACTGTCACACCCTCATTTTTCAATCAAATTGATTGAAATTTTGGCCAAGCAATCTTCGACGAAGGCCGGACTTCGGTATTGCATTTCAGTTTGGTGGCTTAAAAATTAATTGATGACTTTCGTCATTAAAAATCTGAAAATTGTAATTAAAATTATTCTTTTTATAAAATGATCCAAAATTACTTTTATTTTATTTTTTGTCATGTTCTGATTCCAAAAACATAAACAAGCTTTGAACATTAAAAATATAAAAATTATGATCAAAATTAAATTTCCGAAATCGATTTAAAAACAATTTCATCTTATTCCTTGTCGGTTCCTGATTCCAAAAACATATAAATATGATATGTTTGGATTAAAAACACGCTCAGAAAGTTAAAACGAAGAGAGGTACAGAAAAGCGTGCTATGCAGCACAGCGAAACCACTACCGCGCTGAACAGGCTCGTCAGTTTCACTCCGTTTTGCACGAGCGGCGGACTACGGTCATTGTGAAAAAATGCAGTGCGTTCAGTTTCATTCTGTGAGTTCCACAGCTTGACTAAATGTAGTAATTTCGCCTTACGCGACTTGTTTATCTATTTGAATACATTATTTTCGTTGTTCACATTACAAAGAAGGATAAGAGTTATTTCAATTCTAATGTTTTTGTTATTTCTGGCAGCAAGAGAGTCGTGCTACCTAGGTATGAACGTGTTTCTTGAGGCGTCATCATGCACCTGCACTTATAGCAGAATGACCGAGGTCTTTTGCGTGCCACAGTGGTGACACGGGATGGGACAAGGATACCGTCTCTGAATCTGCTTATAAAGTTGACCTGTGTCCGTCCCGGCCCGGATTCTAACCTTTGACCCTCGGATCACAAGTCCAGTGTTCCGCCAACTGCACTACCGGGCCCCCGTTGTTCACAATTCAATTTAAAGTAATATTGTTTAACCTTTTTTTCAACCAGGCAGGACTAAATGGAGGTCACGGTAGAGGCTGGACGGATGTGGTACCCTGTACCGGAGCATGCGCAAAGCGGTCCAAACTGAACCCATCCCGGATCTCAACTCTCGTGTCACGTGCAGGAAGTGACGTAGAAGGTCGCTACATCCTGATGGTCAACGGTGACGTCATCATTCGTGGAGGATGTATACCGGACGGTTTGAAATCTGGTAATACCCTTTTTCTGTGTAGCAGAGTGTACATGAGAAGGATAGAGCTGTGGGGTAGCTGACTCAGATTCCGAAGGGGAGAGCCAGAGAAAGAGAAAAAGAGAGAGAGAGGGTGGAGGAGAGAGAGAGAGAGAGAGAGAGAGAGAGAGAGAGAGAGAGAGAGAGAGAGAGAGAGAGAGAGACAATGACAATGACAATGACAATGACAAATCTTTACTTTTGGAGGGTGACAAGAATAAGCATAGATATGCTTTTTGCATCTGGCCCTCGCCCTAAAGAGGGACTAAACTATTTTACAAAAACTATGACTGGGGGAAAAAGAAATAAGAGAAAGAGAGAGACAGACAGACAGACAGACAGACAGACAGACAGAGAGAGCAAGAGAGTAAACGGGAAACAGAGAGTTTGTCTTTCATATCAATTTCTCTCTTTTTTTTGTTTCTTTTTTTTCTTCTTTATTTCTTTGGTTGTTTCTTTGTTTGTTTGTACCGCTTTATATTTCTTTCGGTTGTAAAACTTTCATTCTTCATAAGTGATTTCTGCTAGTCCCGCTAAATCGAAATATCAGTAAGTAAACTGATTATACTGATAGCAATTTAGGGCGGTTCGGAGAAAGTGATGAGCAGGAGAGGATTACGGATTGAATCTGCCGAAGAACGTAACCCATGTATATGTCATTAGGTTTCTTGTCATCATAACAAAACCTGCGTTCGGCCTGTGTACTCAAAATAGTCAACCTTTCCCTGCAAGCATACCTGTATTTAACTGGTCTCATTTTTAATCGCAAAATACCTGTCTCCATACAGGCAACATCGAGCTAGGTATATCCCCGTGAGACAGGCATGTTTCGGGGAGAGATGCTGGCTGTATGAGGGAATTAGCTAGTCCATCTGCGTTCGGCTTGTGTACCTAAAATAAGTCAACATTTTCTAACCCCTGCAAACATACTGCTAATAGTTGGTCTAATCCCTGCGCCTTGAATATGTGCGCGATATAAATTGCATAAAAAAAAAATGTAAAAAAAAAAAAATCCCTGCGCTTAGAACTGTACCCACGGAATACGCGCGATATAAGCTTCATATTGATATTGATTGATCTTAAATCACAAAATGCCTGTCTCCATACGGGAAACATCGAGGTTTATCCCCGTGAGACAGGCATTTTGGGGGAGAGGTGCTGGCTGTATGAGGGAAGCTAGTCCATCTAGATCTGCGTTCGGCTTGGGAACACCCAAAATGAGTCAACCGTTTCTTAACCCTGCAAGAATACCTTCTACCTGGTATAATTTTAAATCACAAAATGCCTGTCTCCATTTAGGAAACATCGAGGTATATCCCCGTGAGACAGGCATGTTTGGGGGAGAGATGCTGGCTGTGTCTGGCAACTAGCTAGTCCATCTGCGTTCGACTTGTGTACACACAAAATAAGACAACTTTTTCTTAACCCTGCTAGCGTACCTTGCAGCTGATCTAATTTTGAATGCCTGTTCCCATACAGGAAACATCGCGGTGTATCCCCGTGAGACAGGCATGTTTGGGGGAGAGATGCTGGCGGTCTCAGGCAATTGTCATCCTGCTGGAACCAAGATCTACTGTCGCTTTGGGCGTGATGACCAATATGTGAGTATACAGACACAACTTATAAACTTTAGTATGTAAACACACTTAACATAATTTTCTTAACAATTCCAAAGGTTGCCTGGCTAAACCGTATATCACACAGAAGGCTGATGTTTATAATTTAACAAGCAAAACTCAAACTGCTACCAGTTTACAAAACCAGAAAATTCTTCATATTTTTTTTTCAAATTCTGAAAACAAATCTCGATTTTATATCGAAGAGTAAACTTACAGATATAGAAATACAACATTTCTGACGGGAAAATGTCAAACAGGTTTTGGGCTAGTGGAATTGTGAACAAGAAATTACGAGCCCGTCGGGTGATTTGTCATTTTTGAACTTCTGCATCCCTGCAATACATAATAGAATTAATCAAATGTGTAACTTTTTGGTAAATACATTTGCCAGAGAAGCGAAGTGTTTGATCAATAAGAATCGGAATAGTTAGTACATGTATTGTAATGTAAATGAGGCTGAAGTGTTTCGTTTGTGTTCGTGTGCATGTGACACCACTGTTATTTCTCAGACTTGAGATACTAGATTTGATAAACTTCTTCTTCTTCTTCTTCTTCTTCTTCTTCTTCTTCTGCGTTCGTGGGCTGAAACTCCCACGTACACTCGTGTTTTTTGCACGAGTGGAATTTTACGTGTATGACCGTTTTTTACCCCGCCATTTAGGCAGCCATACGCCGTTTTCGGAGGAAGCATGCTGGGTATTTTCGTGTTTCTATAACCCACCGAACTCTGACATGGATTACAGGATTTTTTCGTGCGTACTTGGTCTTGTGCTTGCGTGTACACACGGGGGCGTTCGGACACCGAGGAGAGTCTGCACACAAAGTTGACTCTGAGAAATAAATCTCTCGCCGAACGTGGGGACGAACTCACGCTGACAGCGGTCAACTGGATACAAACAAATCCAGCGCGCTACCGACTGAGCCCGATTTGATAAAAAAAATGAAAGTAAGCGCTCTAAAGGCATACGCCATGTGTAATAAAATAAGTTTATAGAGATGATAAAGAAGATTTGATTTGATTTGATTTGATTTGATTATTTTGAATACGTTTGCCAGAGAAGCGAGGGAGTGATGGAGACCAGTATGAGGGGACGCTGTCCAGTACCTGTCTTGACCACTAGGGGTCAGGTTGAGCTGGAGATATCCATCGACAACATGGCCTGGAAGCACAGAACCAAACTCAACATCAGTGAGTTTCAATTGTGTTGTTTTTGTTGTATCTTTTTTTCCGTTTGGTGTTGTTTTGTCTTTTGGTTGTTCGTTTGGTGTTTTTGTTTTTTTCTTTTGCGAATTGTGTGTGTAAGGGGGGAGGGGGTTGTCGGCGGTGGGGATTTGGGGTGGGGATCGAGCTCGAGGTTGTTCTCAGAAGATGTGGTGATAGTTGTGTTTGCTGACTATGCAAACGTTATGGTTATTGTCTCTGCCGATTGCAGTTTCTTCCCTTAAATAACCAACTTGTTATTGGCGTAACCACAATGGCAGATATACGTCGGCAGTTTTACAACTTCTGTTATTTCAGTTTTGCCAAGCCGAATGGACTGGCCGATTGACGTCAGCAGTTTTTCAACACCATGGTACCAGACCAGTCCCAAAGAACTGAGAGTGAGGTGGACCAGTCACTTATTCTCCAGCCATTATGCTGCAACGCTTGAAGTCAATCTCATTGGCTACAGAGAAGATGAATACAATAATGAAACTCCCGTGAGCGCTTTGTCTTTGGTAGAAATAAGTAAATATGCTGACAGTTTGGTCCATATGCTTTGTGTCTGTTCCATAGAAGAGTGTGAATTATGTGCATCCAATTTTGATTTCTTTATTGTTTTGTTTTCTAATTGTTACATTTAGTCAAGTTTTGACTAAATGTTTTAACATAGAGGGGGCATCGAGACGAGGGTCGTGGTGTATATGTGTCTGTCTGTCTGTGTGTGTGTGTGTGTGTGTGTGTGTGTGTGTGTGTGTGTGTGTGTGTGTGTGTGTGTGTGTGTGTGTGTGTGTGTGTGTATGTCTGTGTGTGTGTGTGTAGAGCGATTCAGGGTAACCTACTGGACCGATCTTTATGAAATTTTGCATGAGAGTTCTTGGGTATAGTATCCCCAGACGTTTTTTTTCTCATTTTTTCGATAAATGTCTTTGATGACGTCATATCCGGCTTTTTGTAAAAGTTGAGGCGGCACAGTCACACCCTCATTTTTTGATCAAATTGATTGAAAATGTTGTAAAGCAATCTTCGACGAAGGCCGGACTTCGGTATTGCATTTCAGCTTGGTGGCTTAAACATTAATTAATGACTTGTAATAATTTTTTTGTCTAAAACGATCCAAATTTACGTTTATCTTATTCTGCATCATTTCCTGATACCAAAAACATATAAATATGCTGTATTCGGATTAAAAACAATCTCTGAAAATTAAAAATATAAAAATTATGATCAAAATTAAATTTCCGAAATCGATTTAAAACAATTTCATCTTATTCCTTGTCGGTTCATAATTCCAAAAACATATAGATATGATATGTTTGGATTGAAAACACGCTCAGAAAGTTAAAACGAAGAGAGGCACAGAAAAGCGGGCTATGCAGCACAGCGAAACCACTACCGCGCTAAACAGGCTGGTCAGTTTCACTCCGTTTTGCATTTTGTAAGCGGCGGACTACGGTCATTGTGAAAAAATGCAGTGCGTTCAGTTTCATTCTGTGAGTTCCACAGCTTGACTAAATGTAGTAATTTCGCCTTACGCGAATTGTTACACCCCCGGTATAGGGGTGTGTATAGGTTTCGGTCGATGTGTTTGTTTGTTTGTTTGTTTGTGTGTTTGTGTTCGCATATAGATCTCAAGAATGAACGGACCGATCGTCACCAAACTTGGTGAACAGGTTCTATACATTCCTGAGACGGTCCTTACAAAAATTGGGACCAGTCAAACACACGGTTAGGGAGTTATTGGTGGATTAAGATTCTACAAGGACTTATAGAGGGACATATTAATGGTCAAAGGGAAATAACCTTCTCAGTTGGTGGCAGTGAAAATGGTAAGGACGGGGGTGTTTTTCCTACCTCGGAGGAATTTCTTGTTTTTCTTTAACTTTTGTTGTTTGTTTGTTCTCTGTTGATAGTGGTGTTTTTTTGTATACCCACATCAATTCATCCCTTTAAGAATGTTTTGCTCAACAGACATTTTTGAGGATCCGAACTGAATACACGGGAAGGAATGTCGCCTTTAACTGTTGATTGTATTTTTCCAGCTGATAATGAGAAACCTGGTCCAGCTGGCTACAGGAATTTCAAACAGGAACGAAGAGGTTGTCATCAACCCCTCCCAGTTCCCTTGTACCAGCGAATGCGATGATTTTGAGATCGGACTAGTGCAACTGCGAGTGGCTGAACAGTATGTTGACAACACCACCAAGTACAAGTAAGTGTGACTGTGTTTGTGTTTGTGTTTGTCATACATTGTTGAGCTTGTCTGTAGGTGTTTGTAAACCGTGTGACTGTTTAATGTGATGTTCATGTGCAGTATACATATTATTAAACTAAAACGAGGATTCACAAATTAAAAAAAAAATATATACAAAAAGCGTGTTTGTATGGTACACTTGAAAGCGAAGCCTATGCAAATGACGCGAAATCGATGCAAATGACGCGAAACCTATGGCTTTGCAAATGACATAATTTCCTAAATACCTGTAAGCAAACAACTCCAGTCAATTGTTCGTCCTGTTTTCTGTGTTCGAAATCTATAACAGTCAAACATAAAAAAATATAATCGAAGTTAGACCAAATATATTACACCAGAAAAAACACTTATTCATTTTTTTTTATCCACAGGTCGGTCAATTTCGGCCCAGTGGCCTTAGGCTGGTACGTGAACAACGCCATGACACAGAGCTACGGACAGAACTGGCCTGAAGCCAAGTGCAAGGCGTGGAGCGAGAAGGACAGACTGACCTCCGGATGGCTTGACCACCTGCTTTCCTGCCCCTGCACGCTGTCGCAGGCTTTGGCCGACTGGGGGCGTTGGCAACCGGATATGGGCTGCAACATGTTCACCGGAAGTGAATGCTACTACCACGTTGACGCGCTGCATTGTGTGCGCTCTGTGCATCCTTCGTGAGTTTGCGTAAAATCTGTTTTTGTTTGTTTGGTTGGTTTGTTTTGGGGTTGTTGTTGTTGTTGTTGTTGTTGTTACTGCTGCGCTGCGAATTATAAGGAACAACCTATGGAGATTAATGATTGTATTTCTGATTTGTTTTAAACTAAAGCGTTAAATGCTACTGTAGTCTACGTTAATTCATAAATAATCGTTGAGAAAAACACAAGAAGACATAATTATAACAGGTCAGTGCCGTTAACAAAGACAACAGCCTAAAAGGCTTGCCCCTTTTTCTCTGTCTTCCTGTCAGTTTCCCCGGCAAAAAGAAAGGCCGATGTTAGGCTCAAGGGAGGTAATTTGCAGCACTCACCTTGCATATTTTATTCTGTCATAACAAAACTTCAGCTGAGCTGTAATTGAATTTGTCTACAACCTTATGCTCTCAATTCTTCTTCTTCTTCTTCTTCTTCTTCTTCTTCTTCTTCTTCTTCTTCTTCTTCTTCGCATTTGACTGTTATTAGGCTTGTCCTTTATTGTGCGAAGTCGACTACGCGATGTATACTTCGCGAAGCTTGCTACACGAAGCCACAGCACTGCTTTTTTGGTAAAAAAGACTTCGCGTAGATTTCGCGAAGTCGACTTCGGACTTAATTAAAAACAGACTTTAGGGTTACTTTACGATGAGAGTTTTGCGTGCCACACCACTTCTTACCCTAATGAAACACATTTTCTGTCTGACCTTGTTACACTGATTTAGTCAAGTTTTGACTAAATGTTTTAACATAGAGGGGGAATCGAGACGAGGGTCGTGGTGTATGTGTGTGTGTGTGTGTGTGTGTGTGTGTGTGTCTGTCTGTCTGTCTGTCTGTCTGTCTGTCTGTCTGTCTGTCTGTCTGTCTGTCTGTGCGTGTGTGTGTGTAGAGCGATTCAGACTAAACTACTGGACCGATCTTTATGAAATTTGAAATGAGAGTTCCCGGGAATGATATCCCCGGAAATATTTTCCATGTTTTCGATAAATACCTTTGATGACGTCATATCCGGCTTTTTGTAAAAGTTGAGGCGGCACTGTCACGCCCTCATTTTTCAATCAAATTGATTGAAATTATGGCAAAGCACTCTTCGACAAAGGCCGGACTTTAGTATTGCATTTCAGCTTGGTGGCTTAAAAAATATTGAATGAGTTTGATCATTAAAAATCGGAAACTTGTAATTAAAATTATTTTTTTCATTAAACGATCCAAAAATAATTTTATCTTATTCTTCGTCATTTTCTGATTCCAAAAACATATACATATGTTATATTTGGATTACAAACAAGCTCTGAACATTAAAAATATGAAAATTATGATTAAAATTAATGTTCCAAAATCGATTTAAAAACAATTTCATCTTATTCCTTGTCGGTCCCTGATTCCAAAACATATAGATATGATATGTTTGGATTAAAAACAAACTCTGTAAGCTAAAAAGAATAGACATACAGAAAAGCGTGTTATCCTGCTCAGCGCGACCACTACCGCACTATTCTGCATGGCTTGTCGATTTCACTGCCTTTGCCACGAGCGGTGGACTGACGAAACTACGAGTATGTGGTCTTTGTTTAAAAAAGCAGGGCGTTCAGTTTCATTCTGTAAGTTCGACAGCTTGACTAAATGTTGTTATTTCGCCTTACGCCACTTGTTCTTCTTCAGACAAGACGGGTCCGGAAACCAGTGTTGCTACGAGCGCGATGGCAACCTTCGCTACGCCGCAGACACTTATCAGGGTTCCACTCCAGATCGGTCACATGACTGGGGCTCTGCGCCCTACGGTGCCCCCAACCACGTGCCCTCCCTCTCTCACTGGGTGCATGACGTCATCACGTTCTACTACTGCTGTCTGTGGGTGGAGTACGGGCAGTGCAGCTATTACATGGACCGCCGGCCCACCAAGGACTGTAAGGCCTACGTGCCTCCTCATTCTGGTGAGTAGGTGTGGCCAAATATTAAGGTCAGAGCAGGTGAAGCGCGAGTAAAAAACATGGAAAATTATCTGTTTTGTTCAATGTTTCGCAAGTAAGAGCTTTGACGCATCACATACCACTGAGGGTTAATGGCCTGTAAACATAACCATAGACTAACTGACCTGCCTGACATTTCAAATGTCACAATGGGTTTCAAACAATCATACACAAATCATTTTCTTTTCATCTTGTGGTATACACACTCTTTGCCCAAGACCAATTTATTGTCTGTCGTATCATTCCTCCAACGAAACTTCATATGCAGAATTTCACTGTCTTTTCAGCCACGGTTTACGGGGATCCTCACATCACGACCTTTGATGGCAAGCAATACTACTTTGGAGGATCTGGAGATTTCTGGATTCTGAAGTCTGACGCTCTCAACATCCAGGGGCGATTTGAAGAGCGTGAAAATGACTGTAAGTTAGATTTGGAGGGACGTGTATTTAAAAACAAAATTCTCCAAATAGCTGTCAATACTTAAAGGCACAGTAAGCCTCCCGTAAACCATCACAGAGCTCCCCGAGCGTCTAAATACAGTACAAGCATACTTCCATTTGAACGCTCACCGAACGGGAACATCCTGGCTGCTTTCTGTCGAGCGTGAGACATTTTCAAAGAATTTATTTTCGAAGACTTGTTCCGTTAACAACAACGGCGCCTCGTTTTTGCGCTAGACCTAACTTTTAAAATCTAAATAATAAATTGACAGCTTGTTACACAAACATTCTTTAATCATAAAAGAATTCGTTTTTCATCAAGACAAGATCAGAACAATTCGAAGTTGTGAAAGTTTAAAAAAAGAAAAGCCCGGAAGCAGGGTCACGCAAGGGTCGTAGCAGACGACGACCGGTTTATCAGTGCAAATCGCCGTTCCTCTCAACAGTCAAAAGCCATCGCTAGAGTTCTTGTGAACCACAGCCGTTGTTTCGTGCATAAAAAAACGTGCTATTGTAGATAAGCTCACGTCGAGTCGCATTCAAATGACTAACTATGACGACTGCATTGTGAAAAGGGAAAACTGGATCACACGGGTTCACGATGGCTCAGGGGTAAGATAAACCACGCAAAAATAAATTCTTTGAAAATTGTTCGCTCTTTACGGAGGGCACCTAGGATGTTCTCAATTGGTGAGTGTTTAAATGAAATGGTGTTTGTACTGTGTGTAAAAGCCTGACCGTATCTGTGATGGTTTACGGGAGGCTTACTCTGCCTTTAATCGCTTCACAAACTCACTTGGCAGTGATATCATCTGCTGATGTTTCTTTTCTAAATTGTAAAACAAACGATCTATTGCGTAGCAGAGTTATCACATAATATTACTTGTTTTTTAAACATTTACGTATAAACACATTCAAGAACGCCGGGGTAACAACGTACTTGTTTTGGAATTCCAGTTAATATTTAGGCAACATGTTGGCATCACACAACAAATATTAAAAACAATAATAGCTATGAGACTATCGAAGTATGAAGAATTGTCTACCTGAATTACTTTTCTTTAACATCTGAATACATAGCATAGTGAATCACACCTTTAAAACAGTTGTATTTATCAAAACGCTCTTGAACTATGATTGCGTCATCGGGGCATTTGATATAATCAAAAGGACACCAACATGATTGTGTTGCTTGAATGCTAAAAAATATAGTCCACTTTTCTGTTGCTATACTGTCGTTCAGTTCAGACCTCTTTTTGTTTGTGTCCAAATATTAGTTTTGCAAATACAAACGAACCAACTGGCTCCCACCAACCTGACGTCTGTGGTGCTGTGGAAGGGTAACAGCGAGATAGTAATGGTGAGAAGAGCTCCCCCTGGTGGCTCCTCCAACCGGAAGCTGGACATCATGGTGGGAGAACGGCGTCACTTCTTTGAGACGAAGAGCCTGTACTGGCAGGACTTTCACGGTAAGTCGTGTGTGTGTGTGTGTGTGTGTGTGTGTGTGTGTGTGTGTGTGTGTTTGTGTGTGTGTGTGCAAGATTATTCGTTTGTCCTTTTAAGTTGTGAAGTGGTGAGGGGGATGAACCTCAAGACTGCGCCCTGAAAGCCTAGGTTTGTTTTGGGTTAAATGAACTCATCAGATAATATCACTCTCAATGTTTTGATGAATACACGTGTATGCACTATTTTCTAACTGTTTGTACCATTGTATCAATGTCGGCCATGGATATAGAAAACATTTTTCTCGACACATTTGTAATGTTTTTTTGTGATGATGACAGGAGTGTCAATTGTAAACAACGGACCCACTTCAATCTCAACGGAAGACCAGAACCACAGTAACTTCACAATTCTCTTCGCTGGAGGCGCGGGAGTGCAAGTGGCAGAACGGCAAGGGCTGCTCCATCTTCTTGTCATCCTCTCCCCGAATAGTGGGCAGGTATGAACGTTTTGTGTTACTGAACTGAATTTGTTATCTTTATTTTGTTTTGTTTTACTATTGTCACATTAAACTGTGTTCATTAGTAGGATATGAATATATGGATCTTGTGTTCCAAGATGTTATTTTTCTACTTGTCTGCTTTAGTGTCTTACCTTTTGCAATGTATGACATGCGACTTAGGTTGGTAGGTTTTTGTTTGTGAATGCCTGTGTGAATTTGATTACAACACTCTTGTAGTTCAGGTTTTGAATATCCTCATGACGTTATATAATTGTGAACTGTCACGAGTTTTTGTTATAAGGTCTCCTTCAGTGTATGTTAACGGACATTTTAACGAGCAAATTAATGAAAAATCGAGACTTGTTGATTTTTTTTCTTGCCTAAGGATATGTGTTCAAAGTCTACTTTTTGTTGTGTTTGTTTTAGTCAGTGTTTGTACACAGTTCTGGTCATTTCGTTTCGATTTAGGAAAGAGCTCAAGTAATCATTATGTATGTATATTTCAGACTCAAGGTTTGCTTGGTACTCTTGATGGAGAGGTCAGCAATGATTTCAAAACTCCGACGGGTGGCATCATTCCCATTGACTCGAGCGAAGATAAAGTCTATCTCGACTTTTCCCTCAAATGTAAGCTTTCTTCATACACGCATCTGGGAATGTAATTAGATTTTTAATCAACTTAATTGTTTGTCAGAACACTGCTCTCCCAAGACACGTTCGTGTTTATTGTACTGTCTTGGGATTCTAAAATATCATATAAGTTCAGCAATTACTTCTTGTATAAAGTTATCATGACAAACTAGTATGGTTCTTTTGATTTCAAAGGCAACGCCAGATGTAAGGAATAACATGTACTGTTAAAAACGAATAAACTCAAGAGATCAGGTTTTCACTTCTGTCTTCAGGTTATGAGTTTAGAACAAACTTAAGTCCCATTTTTCATGCGAGCTAATTAAAGTTCTTAAATTGTGCATGGGCTTTTTGTCCTAGCTGAGTCTAAAATTCAGCTATGGCAACCAAAAAGGCAGTGCAAGAGTTGTGTTTTTTTTATTGTTTTTTTTTTAAAGATTGTTACTTCTTGTATTTCCTTTCTTGATTTTCTTCTTCTTCGTCTTCTTGATCATTAAATTACTTTTCTGGAAAGCTGGACTCACTTTCAAAGCTAATAAACGGATTGCATCAGTTAATTTCTCGACTTAACCATTTGTTTGTCTCTTTCTCTCAATTTAAGGGGGAATAAGCAATCAAAACGAATCCAAATTCCATTGGCCCAAGAACCCTGAAGACAGTAGAACCCCAATGTTTGGCGACGCCATGAACTTTGCTTACGCAAGCAATATTGTGAAACCCAATGAAGTAACTGTCCGAGGTGCCTGTGGACCGAGCCTGTCATGCAGAAGGGATTACTACGTCACCAATGACGTCAGCATTGCTCGTGCAACCTTGAAAACCGAAGCACATTTTGACAGTCTGAAGAGCTCACAAAAGAAAGGTGAGATATAAAACACAAGAACAGCAAGAAACAGCAAGGTGTATACTCTTTTCAAGTTTGCATAGTTAGTTGTTTAGTTCAAGGAACACTCCAAGGAACTTATTTATCAGTTCTTTTGAGCGAAATGAAGTCGATGTCTTTTCCTACTAACAACAATGATGTTTCTGTTGTCGTTTTCTTTCATGTGTTGTAGTCATTATTTGTTTTGCAACACCAAAGTTTTCTGTAACTAAAAGTCTCCTTGTTATCATTTTGGTGTGTTTTTGTGTGCTTTATTTTGTACGTTAACAACTTACCATAGAGATCTGAACAGAACCCTACCCCATTCATGTTGGTGTTATTTTGTGTTTTTGTTTCGTTTTGCAATTAAAATAAAGATTGCTGGTTGAGGTTGAACTCTAGCGGGTGCTTATCATACCTCGCTCTCTGGGAAACTTCAAAGACAACACAACTTTATTATAAGTTCTTGATTTGTTCCATAAGTGTGTGTTTGTCTGTCTGGTTACTTCAGAGACCTTTGGGTCGACGTACTAGTAAATGTAACGTTTTGTTTTGTCAATAATAAACATTCCGAATTACCTACCTTTCTTGTTTTTTACATTTAGTCAAGTTTTGACTAAATGTTTTAACATAGAGGTGGAATCGAGACGAGGGTCGTGGTGTGTGTGTGTGTGTGTGTGTGTGTGTGTGTGTGTGTGTGTGTGTGTGTGTGTGTCTGTCTGTCTGTCTGTCTGTCTGTCTGTCTGTCTGTCTGTGCGTGTGTGTGTTTGAGCGATTCAGACCAAACTACTGGACCGATCTTTATGAAATTTGACATGAGAGTTCCTGGGAATGATATCCCCGGACGTTTTTTTTCTTTTTTCGATAAATACTTTTGATGACGTCATATCCGGCTTTTTGTAAAGGTTTGAGGCGGCACTGTCACACCCTCATTTTTCAATCAAATTGATTGAAATTTTTGTAAAGCAATCTTCGACAAAGGCCGGACTTCGGTATTGCATTTCAGCTTGGTGGCTTAAACATTAATTACTGACTTTGGTCATTAAAAATCTGAAAATGGTAATAATTTTTTTTTATATAAAACGATCCAAATTTACGTTCATCTTATTCTACATCATTTCCTGATTCCAAAAACATATAAATATGTTATATGTGGATTAAAAACAAGCTCTGAAAATTAAAAATGTAAAAATTATGATCAAAATTAAATTTCCGAAATCGATTTAAAAACAATTTCATTTTATTCCTTGTCGGTTCCTGATTCCAAAAACATATAGATATGATATGTTTGGATTAAAAACACGCTCACAAAGTTAAAACGAAGAGAGGTACAGAAAAACGTGCTATGCAGCACAGCGAAACCACTACCGCGCTGAACAGGCTCGTCAGTTTCACTCCGTTATGCACAAGCGGCGGACTACGGTCATTGTGAAAAAATGCAGTGCGTTCAGTTTCATTCTGTGAGTTCCACAGCTTGACTAAATGTAGTAATTTCGCCTTACGCGACTTGTTTATTTTTTTATTTGCACAACTTTGTTACTGAAACTTTTGTTTTCAAATGCAGTTGCAACGTGCGGGCTACTCGACATTCCTATGTCGACCAAATCGTCTACGGTGTACACACTGGGCAGTGTGGTCACTGTCACGGGCTGCAGACCGGACAATACTCCGGTTCAATCCTCCGGTGCCACGAAATACACGTGCACTAACCACTCCTCCGCCTCCCCTCAGTGGTCCCCTTCACCGGACACGAGCCTCTGTCCTCACGGTGAAGGTAATCAAGAAGTTAGGGGCAGTGTGCGTGAAAAAGTGGCCACCTGGGTGGGACGCAAGCGCTGGATATAGGATTTGTTGAAATCTCAACAAGAACTAAAATGTCAATGAAAATCAATGTGTCCCAGCGATTGGTTGGCTACAAGTTGGGCATTGTATTTGTGCAGGTGTTTTTTGGTTGTTGTTGATTGTGGTTGATGGCAATAGCATGACTAGCTGAACTAATGAACTGGTCAGTGTATGTGTGTGTGTGTGTGTGTGTGTGTGTGTATGTGTGTGTGTGTGTGAGTGTGTGGTTGTGTCTGTGTGTGTGTGTGTATGTGTGTGTGTGTGTGTGTGTTACGTGAAGAACCTTTTGCATTTGAAATGCTCTTGTTACTTTAAATGGGTCAGCCCCACCCACCTTTCTCTGTCTCTCTCTGTCTCTCTGTCTCTCTCTGTATCTGCCTCTCTCTCTCTCTCTCTATCTCTCTATCTCTCTCTCTCTCTCTCTCTCTCTCTCTCTCTCTCTCTTTTGCTCTCATCCTTTAACCACTTGAAATCGTTAAACGTTTTTTTCTGAATTTGCTAATATTATTGTCAAAGATATATTGTGCATTTTTATAATTTGAACATATTTATTCTTGTCCTATTGCTTTATTTTCCATTTTGACGTGCTTGACCGCGATCGTCATCATCATCATCATTATCATCATCATTCTCAACTTCATCATCACCATCATCATCATCATCATCATCATCATCATCATCATCATCATTTTTTGTTATCGTGTCGACTTTATGCGTCTCAATGACAGGAATTTAAGAAAAGGGCTAACTTTAAATCTGTATCCTTTTAAAATAAATGTCTCTCTCTCTCTCTCTCTCTCTCTCTCTCTCTCTCTCTCTCTCTCTCTCTCTCTCTCTCTCTCTCTCTCTCTCTCCTCTCTCTCTCCTCTCTCTCTCTCTCTCTCTCTCTCTCTCTCTCTCTCTCTCTCTCTCTCTCTCTCTCTCTCTCTCTCTCTGTGTCGTTTGTGTTTATTTGCTTGTTTGCTTACTTGTCGATTGTTTGTTGTGTCGTTCGTTTATTTTGTTTATTTGTCATGTTGCTTTACTTGTTTATCATTTATTAGACATTTGTATTAGAAGTAAGGACCGGTTGTAAGAAAAGGCGTCGCCTTAAACCTCTATCCTTAAAAATTAAAGTTCCATCATCATCAAAGTTCCATCTCTCTCTATTTCTGTCCCCCACCACTCACTATCTCCCTCTGTTATGATATGTCTGATTGTCTCCTTCTTTTTGACAGTGTGTATTAAAATAGATCTAGCCAGCGATAAAGATCATAGTAACTAGACACTGCGTCAGTCTTTTTCTTAATTTTAAAACCAGAATGTTTTAAATATTCTCTTCTTAAGCTGATTGAAGGAGATCAGTTCCACTCAAATCGATATGCTTTCGTTGTCTGCAGAAAGTTCTCCACAAAAAGCGAATGATGTTGGAATGATCGTCGGAATTGTCATCGGCGTTGTCATCGTCGGTGCTATTGTCATCGTCGTTATCGTCCTCTTCGTTCGTCGCCGTGGCAAATCGGGTGGCAAAGAGTGAGTTAGATTCAAGAGAGAGAGAGAGACGGGGGGGGGGGGGGGGGGGGGCGGGGGGCGGAGAGGAAGAAGAGAGAATGAGGGAGGAGGGAGAGTGCGAAATTAGAAGAGAGAGTGAGAGAGAGAGAGAGAGAGAGAGAGAGAGAGAGAGAGAGAGAGAGAGAGAGAGAGAGAGAGAGAGAGAGAGAGAGAGAGAGAGAGAGAGACTGAACTTTATTTTACAAGAATAAAGATAAAGGCTGGGCCTTTTCTTACAATCTGTCCTTGGGACGCATAAACACACAATAAAGCAAACTTAAAAATTGGAGAAAGAGAGAGATACAGACCAACAGATACAGAGAGAGACAGGTATGGGATGAATACACTTTTGGGGAAACAAGTTAGAGTCTTATACCGAGAGGTTCGATCTCGGAGCTGCTTGCATTTTTCATATGCCAACTGTGAACAAAAGAATACATACTCAAACTACTCAGCTCGAGTGTTGATAGCGTGTCGTGTGGTTGCATGTATAAGACTACGCTGTATTATCGTCAGTCGGTGAAAATCATGTGCATTTCGGCTGTATACAAGTTGACATGATTTATTTCTGATACTGAATATTCAGAGTAACTGACATCAAAGACGCATAAGAGACAGGTATGCAGGGCCGGACCAAATGAGTTGTAAGGGGGGGTTCCTCCTTATTTTGGGGGGCAAATCAGCGAAGTGGCGAAGCCACAAGCGCGCGCCTGCAAAGCAGGCGCGCGAACTAGGGGGTCCGGGGGCATGCTCCCCCTGAAAATTTTTGAAAAACGGTTAAAATCTGTGCAATCTGGTGCATTCTGGGCCTTGTTTTGAGGGTTAAGAGCAGCATTGTTTTGGTGCTAAAACTAGTAAAAAAAAACACACACTCAAAGCAAGGTACATGCTTTTTCCAGGGGTGCGGTTCCGGAACCCCTGGAACCCCCCCCTGGGTCCGGCCCTGGGTATGGAACAATTCCACGAGTCAAACCTTCTGTGTAGTAGCTAGTCATCAGGTGGTAGTTCTTCTTCTTCTTCAGCCTTCGTGGGCTTAAACTCCCACGTACACTCGTGTTTTTGCACGAGTGGAATTTTACATGTATGACCGTTTTTACCCCGCCATTTAGGCAGCCATACGCCGCTTTCGGAGGTGGTAGTTCAAGTTCACACGCTTTTCTGCAGAGCTATTTTTCTTTTTCATTAATCGGGACACCAAACAGGATAAAACTAAGAATGTGATGACTTTGTTATCACTTATTTCTGCTATTTAGTGACTTAAAACATTTAGGATAAAACTGAACATGTGAGATTTCTGTTTTGTTTTGATTTTGTTTTTGACGCTGACCCTTTTCATTATTTACTTATTTTGTAATTAAAATGTAGTAAGTGTCTGAACAACAATCTATTTAGTCACTAGTTTTATTCTGACAAAGAGTTTCAATTGCTTCTAATTTCATGAAGAATTCTGTCAGGGAGCTGAAACTCATTTTGATGAGGCTTGCGTTTGTAGGGAAATACACACACAAACAATCTTCTAAATTGAGTTTGTACAACTCTCCCAACACAAACAATGTACAGCTGACTGAATTCGGCACGTTCGTGAAATGAAAGGATTGACTGAACGAACTGCCTATGAAATAAAGTAGAACTTAAGTTTTGTTTTGTATATTTATCTATTTTTTCAATTTGTATTTTACTGCATCATGAGTAAAAGGTAAATATACCACCAGTGCATGTTAGTTGTTTTGTAGAAAAACAAACTCATTTTCCGAAAAACAACAACAACAGAGCAAAATCACCAATAACCAAAAAAAAGCATGTGCTTAGTGTGAATGTATACCCGTAATCTTGCCCTAGGACTCTCTCAAGGAAGCTCATGAACATTACCCGCTATTACGAGCTAGTCGTGTGACAGAGAGTTTTCTTGCACACGAGACTGTAGATGTTTCACGACGGCTTTAGCCGGAGTGAAACAGCAGCAGTCGAGTGTGCAAGAAAACTCTCTGTCACACGACTAGCTCGTAATGGCGATTATGTCTCACAGCTTCAACAGAGGAGAGAACTATGGCAATCCGAATGGTGCAAAAGTCCCTTTTAGCTCTTGATGTCTAAATAACACATTATTTAGCTAAATAACGCGTTATTTAGCTAAACAATGCTTTATTTAGCTATATCATGCATTATTTAGCTAAATAATGCATTGTTTAAATTAAACAATGCATTATTTACAGATACAGAAAAAAGAGAGCCCAGAGCACTAAATAATGCATTGTTTAGCATAAATAAGAGATTGTGTTTGTAAATAACTCATTATTTATAAATAATTACGCGTTTTCTCTAAACAATATATTATATGTAAATAAAGTGTTATTTAAATAAATAAAATATTATTTAGATAAATAAAATATTATTTATCTAAATAAAATATTATTTAGATAAATAAAATATTATATGTAAATAAAATATTATTTATCTAAATAAAATATTATTTATCTAAATAAAATATTATTTAGATAAATAATTTATTATTTAGATAAATAATTTATTATTTAGATAAATAATTTATTATTTAGATAAATAATTTATTATTTACTGTTTTTGCCTTGAAATAGTATTATTACACTAAATAATGCTTTATATAGCTATATAATAGGTTTCCGCTATATAATTCATGATTTGGTAAATAATACATTATATACCGTAAATAAAATATTATATACCGTAAACAATTCATTGTTTAGCGCATCGCGAAGCCGTTTTTTCTCTTGTTGTTTTTTTCCACGTGTTTCCGTGGATCCACGAGAGCTCTGTTGATTCTCAAACTGACCAATCAGACAACTAGCATCTGTACACTAATTAAAGTCCCATTGTTGAGTGTGACGAAAACTCGTGGTGACGATTTTAAAACATGTTGGGTCACGCATGGTCCAATCTTACATGGTCCAACCTTACATGGTCCAACCTTACATGGTCCAACCTTACATGGTCCAATCTTACATGGTCCAACCTTACATGGTCCAACCTTACATGGTCCAATCTTACATGGTCCAATCTTGCATGGTCCAATCTTGCATGGTCCAACCTTACATGGTCCAATCTTACATGGTCCAACCTTACATGGTCCAACCTTACATGGTCCAATCTTACATGGTCCAATCTTACATGGTCCAACCTTACATGGTTCAACCTTACATGGTCCAATCTTACATGGTCCAATCTTGCATGGTCCAATCTTACATGGTCCAACCTTGCATGGTCCAACCTTGCATGGTCCAACCTTACATGGTCCAACCTTACATGGTCCAACCTTACATGGTCCAATCTTACATGGTCCAACCTTACATGGTCCAATCTTACATGGTCCAATCTTACATGGTCCAATCTTGCATGGTCCAATCTTGCATGGTCCAACCTTGCATGGTCCAATCTTACATGGTCCAACCTTACATGGTCCAACCTTACATGGTCCAATCTTGCATGGTCCAATCTTACATGGTCCAATCTTGCATGGTCCAATCTTACATGGTCCAACCTTGCATGGTCCAACCTTGCATGGTCCAATCTTACATGGTCCAATCTTACATGGTCCAACCTTACATGGTCCAACCTTACATGGTCCAATCTTACATGGTCCAACCTTACATGGTCCAACCTTGCATGGTCCAATCTTACATGGTCCAACCTTACATGGTCCAACCTTACATGGTCCAACCTTACATGGTCCAATCTTACATGGTCCAACCTTACATGGTCCAACCTTACATGGTCCAATCTTACATGGTCCAATCTTGCATGGTCCAATCTTACATGGTCCAACCTTACATGGTCCAACCTTACATGGTCCAACCTTACATGGTCCAACCTTACATGGTCCAATCTTACATGGTCCAACCTTACATGGTCCAACCTTACATGGTCCAATCTTACATGGTCCAATCTTACATGGTCCAACCTTACATGGTTCAACCTTACATGGTCCAATCTTACATGGTCCAATCTTGCATGGTCCAACCTTGCATGGTCCAACCTTGCATGGTCCAATCTTACATGGTCCAACCTTACATGGTCCAACCTTACATGGTCCAACCTTACATGGTCCAACCTTACATGGTCCAACCTTACATGGTCCAATCTTACATGGTCCAATCTTGCATGGTCCAATCTTGCATGGTCCAACCTTGCATGGTCCAATCTTACATGGTCCAACCTTACATGGTCCAACCTTACATGGTCCAACCTTACATGGTCCAATCTTACATGGTCCAACCTTACATGGTCCAACCTTGCATGGTCCAATCTTACATGGTCCAATAATATATATGGACCATGTAAGATTGGACCATGTAAGGTTGAACCATGTAAGGTTGGACCATGTAAGATTGGACCATGTAAGATTGGACC
The DNA here is from genome assembly GCF_037325665.1 of Littorina saxatilis. NCBI lineage: Eukaryota > Metazoa > Mollusca > Gastropoda > Littorinimorpha > Littorinidae > Littorina > Littorina saxatilis. The sequence continues at coordinate 15,468,367 of NC_090250.1, read as the reverse complement.
ATGTAAGGTTGGACCATGTAAGATTGGACCATGCAAGGTTGGACCATGTAAGGTTGGACCATGTAAGATTGGACCATGCAAGGTTAGACCATGCAAGGTTGGACCATGTAAGATTGGACCATGCAAGATTGGACCATGTAAGATTGGACCATGTAAGGTTGAACCATGTAAGGTTGGACCATGTAAGGTTGGACCATGTAAGATTGGACCATGCAAGATTGGACCATGTAAGATTGGACCATGTAAGGTTGAACCATGTAAGGTTGGACCATGTAAGATTGGACCATGCAAGATTGGACCATGTAAGGTTGGACCATGTAAGGTTGGACCATGTAAGGTTGGACCATGTAAGGTTGGACCATGTAAGATTGGACCATGTAAGATTGGACCATGCAAGGTTGGACCATGCAAGGTTGGACCATGCAAGGTTGGACCATGTAAGATTGGACCATGCAAGATTGGACCATGTAAGATTGGACCATGTAAGGTTGAACCATGTAAGGTTGGACCATGTAAGATTGGACCATGTAAGATTGGACCATGTAAGGTTGGACCATGTAAGGTTGGACCATGTAAGATTGGACCATGTAAGATTGGACCATGCGTGACCCAACATGTTTTAAAATCGTCACCACGAGTTTTCGTCACACTCAACAATGGGACTTTAATTAGTGTACAGATGCTAGTTGTCTGATTGGTCAGTTTGAGAATCAACAGAGCTCTCGTGGATCCACGGAAACACGTGGAAAAAAACAACAAGAGAAAAAACGGCTTCGCGATGCGCTAAACAATGAATTGTTTACGGTATATAATATTTTATTTACGGTATATAATGTATTATTTACCAAATCATGAATTATATAGCGGAAACCTATTATATAGCTATATAAAGCATTATTTAGTGTAATAATACTATTTCAAGGCAAAAACAGTAAATAATAAATTATTTATCTAAATAATAAATTATTTATCTAAATAATAAATTATTTATCTAAATAATATTTTATTTAGATAAATAATATTTTATTTAGATAAATAATATTTTATTTATCTAAATAATATTTTATTTATTTAAATAACACTTTATTTACATATAATATATTGTTTAGAGAAAACGCGTAATTATTTATAAATAATGAGTTATTTACAAACACAATCTCTTATTTATGCTAAACAATGCATTATTTAGTGCTCTGGGCTCTCTTTTTTCTGTATCTGTAAATAATGCATTGTTTAATTTAAACAATGCATTATTTAGCTAAATAATGCATGATATAGCTAAATAAAGCATTGTTTAGCTAAATAACGCGTTATTTAGCTAAATAATGTGTTATTTAGACATCAAGAGCTAAAAGGGACTTTTGCACCATTCGGATTGCCATAGAGAACAAACACGTTTTGCGTACTCACGCTTGATAAACCTAAACACAGGAGCAGCCATTGTGGAGAGATCTACTTTTTGACGAAAGTGACCGAACAACTATAAATGACGTCTCGGTATATGTGAATGACGTCACAGTCATCGTCACAGTCTGTATCTTTTGAAGCATCGCAATCTTCATGACGTCTTTCTGTGTCTGCATCCGCGAAATGTTTGTTCTTTCCGGGATCTTTGTCATCTATGTTCAGAACTCTGTCCTTATAGTGTCAGACTAGCAGGCCTCCTGAGCGAGCCACTTTCCAAGGGCAGCTAAATTCGCGTATGGAAACAGTACTGTCGTCTTGGATGCCGTTTTCAGTATTCTGAGCGTTGAAGAACTTGTAAAGAGAAGAAACGATAACAGCAGGAGAAATAAAAGTCGTGTGTGCATTTTGGGGTTTTTGGAGGGACGATTTCGAGTTTGAATCCGTTCTTGCACATGCTCCAAAGCGTGTAACATACAATCTTGCACACGTTTGCTTTAGTAGTGGCAAAGAAGGAAAGCGTGTGACATACTTATATATTCGTAGTAGATGTGGTTGCAGCATGTAGTTTTTCTTTGTTTACTTTGTCAACCCTCTCTCTCTCTCTCTCTCTCTCTCTCTCTCTCTCTCTCTCTCTCTCTCTCTCTCTCTCTTTCTCTCTTATTCTCTTATAGCATTGTTTCACGGTGTTGGTTCTTGTTTAGGTGCTTATAGTGTCATAGTTTGTGTACAATCGGTGCATGCCCAACAGTAACCTATATACTGTTTACGTTATGCCAGTGTTGATTCGGTGCCAGTTCCTGTGAAACGTAGCAACGTACCTACTGATGTGGTCATTGAACCTGGAACTGATGAAAAATTGCTCAAACGTAAAGGAAGAGACAGGTATGTATTGACTGGAGCGGTTGTTTGCGCTTCCAAATCTCACGCACGTACATTCTATATCAGGAAAGTACCGGTACAAGAATACCGTCAGGATCTTTAAAGACACACACTTTCTTTTTGGTGATAACATCGTTCTGACTTAGTTTGAAGCATTCGTGTTAACCTTTGGAAGTGTAGATTCGAAAATTTAAATCATAAAAAAAGTTTAAACACGTCGAATTTATGGACTCTAAGCCTTTATATGATAACGCCTTAAAGTATACGTAGACATGAGATTTAATTTGTGTAACCACTTTTAAGTCGGGGATTATCATTAAAGGCGTAAACAAGAGATGCGAGTTATCATGTTTTCGCTTATTTTAAGACTGTATTTTAAGACTGTATTTTAAGACTGTATTTTAAGACTGTATTTTAAGACTGTATTTTAAGACTGTATTTTAAGAGACCCAATGAGAAGACGTAAGTTGTGATCGCTATCAGGTGACGTGAGATATGCTTGTTCAACTGACTAAATTTAAGAATTTGACTTTGTAAGAGACGCTATCATAAGATGTGAAGTATGATTGCTTAACTACTTTTACGATTAGGACGCATTTAAGGAACTATCAGGAGTCTCTAGATATGAAGGTTGAACAAAATACTTTTTTTTGTTTTAATGTGCCATCGTAATTGTGAGATGAAAAGGCTTTGGATACCTAAGACTAAAAAAAAAAAATTGTCTGTTTCTGGTAACATGGCTAAAAAAAATAGGGTCGGTAGGTCGGGATTTTTTTTTTTTTTTTTTTTTTTTTTTTTTTTTACGCCCAAATGTAGACCAATAAAACTAACTTTAAAAATCGCGCAAAGAGACTGGATTCACTATACATAGAGACAAGACACTCAACACATTTACAAATCGTCAGCGGACTTTCGTTTTCACACGTTTTTGTTGTTCATTTTCTCACCCTGTCCTTTACCACCAAAAAATAAATAAAAAATTTTGAGTTTGGAAAAAAAAAGTTTAGGGTCGGCGCCGAAATTTAGGGTCGGTCGGGTGACCAGAAACAGACAATTTTTTTTTGTTGGCCTAAGACTAAATTTAAAACTGATTTCCTTTAGGGGCGCTATTGGTAATAATTATGACATATGCAGGATTAACTAATTTTAAGACTGTGATATTTTTAGAGGTGATACATTGTATTAGTAAAACTGAGATTTGATGTTTAGATTATTCTAAGATGTATTTTTTGAGAGGCGTTATCAAGAGACGTGAGATAATTATTTAGTTAATAATCAATAGTTTTGCTAATTATAAGACTGTGATTTTTTCAGAGATGGCGTCACGATGTCGGAGGTGAAGGAACGGTCGAGGTCCCAGGAAGACGTCTGACAGAATACATGACTTGAGATGATCTATCAGATCTTCCCTGGTTCATTACACAAAAACTGACATTATTGAACTTTTCTGTCCTTTGCATATATTCGTAAGCAACTAAGATCACATAGTCTGACTCCATCCCTACCCTTTATTTAATCCGCTAGAACTGTCAATAATATCTTCCCTTTTTCATCACTCAGAAACGGACATTATTGAACTTTTCTGTCCTTTGCCTATATTCGTAAGCAACTAAGATCAAATAGCCTGAATCCATCCCTACCCTTTATTTAATCCGCTAGAACTGTCAATAATATCTTCCCTTTTTCATCACTCAGAAACGGACATTATTGAACTGTTCTGTCCTTTGCCTATACTGGCAAGTGACCAAGATCAAATAGCCTCAATCGATTCCAATAACCCTCACTTAATCCGCTAGAGCTGTCAAAAATATGTGTAGCAGAAAAAAATTCGTTTTATGTACATGTGTTCAATTTAATGGACACTAAAGTTAGTTATTGCTATTGTGTCAAAGCAAATCAAGCGCAAGCACCCCCCCTCCACCCCCACCCCTTGGAGCATGCCACCCCACCCCCTAGTTGCTTCGCCACAACCTCCCACCTGCCCCACTCCCCCAAAACACACACACACACACACACACACACACACACACACACACACACACACACACACTATAGAACTCAATAATTCAGTCTCTGTGTATTTTGTTCTTATCATCCACTCAAACGCGACACTGCCGCATGGTTCCATTGCCATCATTGGTCAAACCGTTCTGAATTGATTTTTTGAATTGTTTTGAATGCTTCGCCATTCTGGTTGAAGTTCATGTAATAGCCTTACACTTATCTGTTATGAATTTGTTACACCTCGCATCGATCATGAGAGCATATCAGTGTATATTTTGAAAATGGTGTGTGTGAATAAATGCATATGTATGTACATGAGTGTATGTGATCGTCGGTAATCTTTTTTTTTTCGTTGAGAAAGCTGTTCAGATTGTATGCTCAGACTTCAAATGCACTAACATCTGTTACTGTATTTACTGGCTTTAGTCAGCAATTTAACTAAGTAACTCCTGATACACGCTAAAATCCTCAATTGTAACTGTTTGTGTAATTGGAGCTAAACATGAATTTTCCAACAAAACCGTCGCTTTCTTTTTGGATTTACTTTTTATTTTTGCTTTTTAATTTGTTTGGGTTGTTGTTGTTATTAATGTTGTTGTTGTTGTTGTTGTTGTTGTTGTTGTTGTTGTTGTTGTTGTTGTTGTTGTTGTTGTTGTTCAAGTAAAAAACAAACAAACAAATAATGCTTTGAGTAAAAGTAACTATATCTCAATGAGTGAATAAACGTGTTCATACTCTTCCATACCGCTGAGCCACATTTGTTTAAAATGAGATGTTGAATGTGTTGTCGATTACTTCTGTTTAATGTTTGATTTGCATTTGTACGGTACATTGTATCCTGAACAATTAGTGGTTGCAAGCAGAAGTGATTATAGTGCTGTGCTTGCATGATCATCATATTGCTTATAATACGATTGTTTGAGAGTTGTTTTGTTAATGTCGCAGATACCTTAGTTATTTTCAATCATGTATTAAATCTTAATAATTGTTTTGACCTGCTACTTAAAATGTAAATGAAGTTAAATGGAAAATAAAGTCGATGACAGATACTTAGAATGGGATATGCGAAAACGTTTAAAAGGTGCGGTCACCCCAAAAGTGTGTGTGTGTGTGTGTGTGTGTGTGTGTGTGTGTGTGTGTGTGTGTGTGTGTGTGTGTGTGTGTGTGTGCACGCAAGAAAGCACGAACGCACGCGCTCAGACACACACATACACCGCCCAGACAAACACACACGCAGACAAACACACATAACCATACACAAACACACACTCGCACACGCATACACGCACGCACGCACACACTGATACACACACAAAAACACACACACACTCGCCCACGCACGCACACACATACACACACGCACCCACACACACACGACCACGTACGCTTGTACGTATGAACGCGCACTTGCATGTACACACGTGTGTGCGTGTGTGTGTGCGTGCGTGTCCGCTGTCATCTCTAAAAATTGCACACACCTATGTCACGAAGCATACAAAATTACCTGCAGGAAATGTAGGGTTCAGGTCCTGGAAAATACTTGTGTTTTCACTTTTTGCCAAGGGACATGATGTGTATATTTTAATCAAAACTTGGAAAATCGAGTGGTTAACTAAAAAAAATTCAAAAAATTCATGGTCCATAAAATATTCAGAGAGTTTTAAAATGTATTTATTTTTATTTTTGTGTATGTGGGGGTGTAATTTTATAAACGAGAAAACTGCAATGACATTACGTAGAATACGTCAACTCAATACCCGAAATAAAACAAAATACGCCGCTTTTAACTGTAGTGTCATGCATTCCTGCGTCCTCCCACAAACACCAACAAACAAACAACACAAGTCGAACGGTATCCGTGTAAAGTGGGGAGAACAACTACGATTCGTTTTTTAACGGCCAGTGTTTTCCATTAGGCTACCGCAAGCGAGGCAACTACATTGATACAACATTCATTCGTAAACAAAATCGCTTAAGGTGTACGTACAACTTAGCATGCGAGGACATTGTTAAATTGCATGTTGACAGTGCCTACAAACATTTATCTGCAAAGTCACACCGTAGAAGGAAGCTAAGGCAAGTTCCGTATACGTGCGGTCACGTGGTACGATACGCGCCCTCGAGTTGAAGTGTTGGCGGGCTGGAAGTTAGGATTTTCACTTAGTATTCAATATACCAGTCATTCATAAATACAATTAATTAGATTATGTTTAAAATTTCTTACGATGCTAGCTTATCCCTCCGTCATTCCTTCTATGGTCAGTTCTTTGGTTTGGCAAGAAACGTCAATGAAAAATTCGAATCGCATGCCAAGGTCAAAGTGCACCCATGCTAAGGTCAAAGTGCAATTCTTTCAGGCAGCTTTTTGTGCATTCCCTCGATCTATTGTACACTCTAACACATTTCGGGAAGTTACCAGCTACCCATCTTTGTATTGTGAACAAAAACAAGAATGTGGAGGTCGCTTGATCGCATGGAAACAAAATCGTGTGTTGGGTCCCAGTTTTTGCTAAGATCAAAGTGCACATGTCTGTAAATACATGTGGCGATTAACATTCAATCTGAAACCGAATGCGAGATGAATTATCGCTTCAAAGGTCAAATAATTTAGTTCGTCACGGCCGAACTGACATTGCCGCATTACACTGACTTGGAAAATACCTTGAAGATCCGACTTTTTCCACGTACATCTCGACAGTTCGATAACTAATTGGTCTTCGATAACTAATTGGTCTAATTAATTACGGTCGGCCGGCTGAATCGGCCCACCGGCGTCGGTCGCCGTCGGCCTACAGTTCGGTTTTGTGTGGCCGAAGTAGGCCGAAGAAGGCCGACTTGCATATCATGCCAAGCCGCGAAAACTGCTAGAAAAATGTGTAAAATGTGTGCATTTCAGATCGGAAGCTTCGAAAGTAATTAGTATTTATATATATGCGCCCGTACTTTTGTTTCGAAAGACTTCAAATCAAATTATTAGAATTACACATTGTCACGTAGACTGAGATTTTAGTCCATGCAGGGCTAAACCCGGTCTGGCACTTTTCAAACAGACATGTGTTTATTGGGATAAACTGTGCAGTCCTCCGACCTCCTCAGTTTTCACATACCACGTCCCCCCACCCCCCTTCCCGCCCCGCCCATCCGCAATCGCCACCCCCCCCCCCCCCCTCCTCTTCATTCATACCCCAGTGCTTCTTCACCAACTCGCCATCGTCTGTTTCAGTGACACCCTAGCTGTTCGGTCATGCTCCATTACGCTTTTATAGTGACTCAATTATTTTCTTGTTCCTCCTGTAATATGCGTACAACCAAATTTACACTGAGATGAAATCAAAGTAACCATCCGTCAGTGTTGAAGCCAGTATAGCACTGACTCGATGATCTTTTTTGTGTGTGTGTGCATCACTACGGTCACTGATGTTGGTTTGTGTGTGTGTGTGTGTGTGTTTTGTTTTTGTTTGTTTGGTTTTTTTTGCACTTCCAGGAGGGTGTGAAACACCGGTTAAAAAATACACTTCTGCTTCATTTCATTTCCCCCCATTGCCCTTTTGTCACATCTTACGATGATAACCATGACATGATATATATATAATGAACCGAGGGCCCCAAAGGGTTTAAAATCGTGATCGTGATTGGCGTTTTTTGACCTTTCTGTGACCGTGATTGCCGAAATTTCCATTTCTGTGATCGTGATGGGACTTTGCCCGTGATCCGTGATGACAAAAAAATCAAGTCTCGTGAACCAGCTATTCTCAATCTGCACCTGATTCCTATTTGGAGTTATCCTTCACTGGTCTAAATAGTCCAATCCGTTTGAGGATAGTGTTTACGTGGTTCACGCACTGACAACGTGCAGACAACAGATAAGCATTTTAAACCAGTTGCAATATTTCTGTACTTTCTTAGATGATGAAATTGTCAGGAGCCGATTTGATTGCATCAACCATGAGGCTGTTTAGCGAGAGTTTGAGTCTGAGTCGGCGAGGTACTGACAATTTTCGCGACTCGAAACATTCCAATCAGTGTTGACGTTTGGTGTTTTGCGAGTTTTCTTCTGACCACTGAAGGTTGGTATGGAAATCCATCGCAAAACGCACATGCACACACCAAAGCGTGCAACCACACAGGCTTGCAAGCTCATATTACAGGTAATGATGAACTTTAGTGTGTTAAATTCATAGCTCGTAATTCAGAGGCATTTAAGCCTCCAAATTTGTAGAACCTGCACTTGTTTTGTAGGCCTAATCATAACAAGTCATATTAGATCCCTTTGAAGTCACGGAATGAACTCCCATGCACTGTACGAATGCATTTCGTTTATATGCGTCAAAGAAGGAATGGTGTAAATGATGTCTCGTGGTTGACAACGTACGCCATTTTTGCAGCATTTTTGTCGATCAAACAACCAAATTAATTAATTATGCTTAATTAAGTTTGGAGCTCAATCCCTCCATTAATTTCACGACAAATTCTCTTTGGCTTGATTAGAGGGACTTGTATCAAAGTAATCAAAGCTTAGTAAAGAATGCCATGGATTCTAGCTATGAATTTAACACACTAAAGTTTAAAGGCACAGTAAGCCTCCCGTAAACCATCACAGATACTCTCAGGCTTTTACACACAGTACAAATACCCTTTCATTTAAACAATCAAACAGTCGCGTTCAAATTACTGACTTGCCAGAGGCTCGTGAGTCCCTTGATATTCATCCGCTGGGTCTTGACTGAAATACAAGCCATATAAAAAACCACTCATGTTGTAACCTCTATATATATTATTAATATATATGTAATTCTTGTTGTGTTATTTTTCAGGAAGCCAACACGTACACTCAAAATAATGAATACTGATGTAGAAAACAGCGGCATCCAACTACAGGAAATGCTGGAACTTCAGCTGGCTGAGGTAGAGATGCTGCAGAGTATGTTCCCTAATCCAGGGGAGTTCACTTTGGACAGCAAGACAGTCCTAGAAGAGTTGCAGTCCTATGTGGATGGGCGAATCCGTTACGAATATCTGGGGACCAGGATTGGATTCACGGTTAAAATACTGACCTCTTCGACTCCAGTAAGTTCATGCAGTTTTGTACTATAAGGGAAATGGTATTGCTTGTGACAGTGCTAGCCATTAAAAGCACAGATCTATATTTCCTAACAAGTACTAGTTCAGAGACATCCTGCTTGCTGCCGCGCGGGCAGAGAAAATGTTCCCTCTTTATCTTCACCGCACTGGCAGCAAAATCCCTCACGCGGAGGTGTTTTCAGACAGACCAGACACAGGTTGTATGACAGTCTGAGAGGCGGAGTGGCACAATGGTTAGAGCCCTTGCCTTTCACTCGGGAGGTTGTGGGTTTGATCCCAATCGGGGGCGAATACAAATACCTGATTTTTCCAAACGTTCTTCTGTCTGGTAATTGGTACCTGACCCTAATGGGGCCGGGGAAGGCAACTCAAGGGCGTGCAAGGGAGAGGAATGGGACTATCTTTACCTTCCTTTCCTGACAGTCCGCGGTGTGTTAGCGGTCAAACCAATCTTATAGCAGTGATGACATTCATTCGGGGGCCCGGTAGCTCAGTTGGTAAAACACTGGACTTGTGATCCTTAGATCACATGTACGAATCCGGGCCGTGCCGAACGGTCAACTTTATGTGCAGACTCAGAGACGATATCCATGTTCTACCCCTGTGTCACCACAGTGGCACGTAAAAAGACCTCTGTCATTCTGCCATAAGTGCAGGTGACTGATTACACCTAAACACGCAGACACCTGGGTAGCGCGACCCTGTTGCTGCTAGCTTTCCACTGGGAGGAAGCAACCCGAATTTCCCAGTGATGGGACAATAAAGTCATGAAAAAAATGAAAAAATCATGTTTTTCTGGTCAAAACAATGCACACACAAAAATGTTAAAAGGCCAACCACAACATCCACAAGCTGTATCCCACAATCATGACGAATAACCAACTCCGATGGGTATATATGTCATGCAGCGCGCCCACAATATGATACATTTTTCTTTTTAAAAACAGCGTTCACGAGTTCATCAAAGTTCAGAATTTTTTGTCGAAAGGATGGCTGGCACGTATCAGATCATGTTTTGATCAAGGTCACGTTGGTTTGGCTTGAAGTCATGTGAGTTTATGAAAACACACGTGCTATAGCCAACACTTCCAGTGATCAGCAAGCCATCCGTGGCTGTATCCCACAACACGCTCCGGATCTTGTGAAAAATCTGACTGCAGTACAGGGGTTCCTCCTCCTCCAGACCGCTGATCTTCTTCTTGGCGTTCGCAGAGGTTACCCGATCAGTCCAACACTGGTCTGGTGATAAATGTTGTCGTTTTCTCCAACTCCTGTCGACTGCCGTATTGACAGTTTGGTCTGCAAGGGAGTTGGTGACGGCCACACTTCTTTTCGTTCCTCATCTAGTAAGGGACATCGCTGTAAGATGTAGACCGCTGATAATTCTGACAGTTATTTCCAGAAAACGTCTATTGTCCGTGCAGTGTGTGTGAGTGTAGACCATTCCAGGGGCCTTCTATCTGTCCTAATTGGTAACATGTGACTTTTGTCAGCATGTAATATTTTTGTTTATTTTTAATTTATTTTTTATTGTCTTTCTTTCTTTTTTTGTGTGGTTTGTTTTAATTCTTTCTTTCTTTTTCTTACTTATTTTTGTTGTTGTTGCAAAATGGTATCATTCCTTATCACGCTTTCTAATGAAATAATCATTCAAACCATCAAAGAGCTGGCATTAAATTAATCAAGTGAGGAGTAAGGATTTAGTGTCAAAGTTGGAATAAAAGTTAGAAAGTTACAAGCTTTAGAAGTTATATTTTGAGTGCAATTACGATGTCAAATAAAGTGTTCAGTTGTTGTTGTAGGATGAAATACAATTAGTAATTAACTCTGTCATTATTAATTATCTGTGGCTATTTAGTTATTGTTCTCTCCAGGCACATTCAAGTCACACTACATTTAGTGGAATATAATTATGAGATGGGTAAGGCATTTAAAGGGAGACAACTGCGATTAGAAAAGAGAGTTGTCTTGTAACAGATTTTCTTCCCTTGTGTAGTGAAACGTGTTGCATTTTTGGGGGATCTATTTGACAAGATTGTACGAGGAGACCATTGCCTTTGTTAATGCTTGTCCAACTAATCTGTCAATCATAATTTTAAATGTGTCTTTCATTTTAGAACTTATTCCTATTCCTAATAACATGGGTGGGATTCTTCCGGTATATTCCGGAAATCCGGATTCGTAATGTCTGTGGTGATGTTTTTTTGGTTGTTAATTATACAAATCCTTCAGCGTTTGCGGGATCCCAGACCCCCCCTTAAAATTCTTCAGGATTCATGACATTTTTCAGAATTTTACAGAGCATTGGAGAAAAAAGGATTACCTGAGTGTGTGCCTATGTGTGTGTGTGTGTGTGTATGTGTGTGTGATAAATACCTGATACCTGGCTTTTGCCGACTAGAAATGCTAAACATGATATTGCACGGTGAACCTTAATTACATCCAATATTACTCATTCTGAATTTACAGGAAAATCCGCTGGAACTGGTTTGCAACTTTCCCCACGAGTACCCCTCCATCCTTCCGGAGGTGTTCACAAGGGCGCCAGCCATGGACCGAGAAAGCCACAGGCACTTGAGCGAAGACCTCCACGAGTTTATTTCTTCCGTGGAAACAGGTCAGATCATTGTGGGATCAGTCATAGAGTGGCTGCAGGAAAACGCCCACAGGTACTTGAAAGAGGATCTGGATTTGAAGAACAGCAGTTCTCGGCAAATCTCCAACAAGGAAGAGACCAGCTTCACGCGCCTGTGGATCTACAGCCACCACATCTACAGCAAGTTCAAGCGCCGCGACATTGTGGACTGGGCTAGCGAACTGGGCTTGAACGGGTTCAGCATGCCTGGGAAACCAGGTATGTATGTCAGACTGTATTCCTACCTGCAAATAATTAAGATTTACGTAATTATGCAAACAGTGGTAACCGCATTTTTAAGACCTGAAAAAAGTGCTCTTTAAGTGGAGGTAAATTTATGGAGGTTATGAAATGAAGATCTGGAAAAGCAAGGTTGATCTTCAAAGAAGTTGTTTGAGAGAGGAAGGGGTTTGTTGTCTTAAAAAAGGCATTTCCTATGACCTCTAATGTTTTCCTGGAAAGCAAAAAGCCTTTGATATTTGTTCTTAACATCAAACATACAAAGAATAGAGTATTGTTAACTGAGTATAGAGCTGCAATTTTTCAATTTTCTGTACATGCATGCAGTCTCAGTAAGTTAAGTTTCCTTTTCAATTTCAGCTTTTGTATTTTTTTCCTGAGATTTTGTGATTGCGCTTGTCGGGTCTGGATACAATTTACAATTTGTTGATAATCCCCCTTCTAAAACCGCCAACAATCTAAAGCAGTGGGTTAAAAAAAGAATGGGAGTTTTACAATGAAGATAAATTTGCAGATGGCACGGAGAAAAACATCTTCAAAACCATGGTCTTATTAAAAGAAGAAAGTGTCCTATCGAACTTCATGGGTCTTAAAATAGGGGGTGATCCACTAAATGTGACCCTCCACCACAGATTGAGTCGCATGTCACCTTTGCATGATTTTCATATTTTTACATTTTCCTAATGAGTTTTTTATGCTCTATCCAGTGGCGAAAACCGTTTTAGAAAAGAGCTTTGAGTTATAAGCCTGTGACTAAGGTGACCCTCACACTGTTACAAGACACTCCCTGGACTTATATTGAGCCTAGCGCAGAACCGCTTGAGGTGACATGCGACTCATTTCATGGTGGAGGGTCACAAATATGCTCTGTGTCTGTTTGTGTTATGGTGTGTGTGAATGTGTTTATGCTCACTTTTCTCTTTTAATTTAACACTTTTTTTTCTCCCTATTTTTACTCTTTCAAATCTGTAGGCCTAAGGCCAAAAAGAAAGATATGTCTGTTTCCGGTAACATCGCCGAAAAAAATAGGGTCGGTCGGTGTTTTTTTGTTTTGTTTGTTTTGTTTAAAAATAGGGACAGTCGGGTTACCGGAAACAGACATATTTTTCTTTTTGGCCTAAAAGAGTTGTTATGCATTCCGAACAGAGAGCCGTTCCCAAGTGTGTTTGTGCATAACAACATAATTCCAATTGCTTCTTTGTCTGTCTTAGTTACTCTTTTGCGCTGTGTACTAATCCCTTGTAGGCTTGTACATTTCTAAGAGGTGGATGGACTTTTAATTGTATATGATTATGATATCCATTTCTTACCCTATCATTAAAGGCAATATTGACCCAAAAAGGTAGGTCAAGGGAAGTAATCCCCTGGGCCATAAACCATTTTTATCAGTATCTGAATGTTGCATTATTCGTTTTTCCTGTTTTACATCATAACTTTTGTTTATTATTCATTATTTGAATATAACTTGCTTTTCTTTGAAAGGTTCTATTTGAATATTATTTCACTCTTCGTGGACTGAACAGTGAACTGCAAATAATGTGTTTGGACTTTTGGTTTAACCCTCAGGCTGGTTGTCGCGACACTTTACGTATACTGTCACCTGGTTGTCACGACATATGTCGCGCTACTGGCTCAGTCTGTTTGGTCGGTTCCGATTACCTCCCATGGATGCGAAAACCTATATGACCGTTTTTCTTTCTTTTTCTCTCTGTTAATTCACCAGTGGCTATGTAACATGCGTTACAGAACTGCACCAGTGTAAGGGTTAAGAATGTTTGTTCAGAATGGTGAAAGTATGGGGTGTGACTACTTTGATATTGGCATGTTTACGTAAGCCTATTCCTCTCTGGCAGGCGTCCTTGGCTGGCGTGTTCACAAAGGCAATAGAACGTACTCCTGCTGTCTCGATCAGATCTGGCCAGGCTTTGACGTAGAATACGTCCACGCTCCGTCCACTTGGTCTGCACATACAGTACTAAAAATCAGTAGCCTGGGTGGTCTCTGTGCACACAGAGCATTTTCATGATGAATTAGTTTTGCAAAAGCCACGAATGTCTTTTTTTATAAATTAGTTCATGAAAAAAAATGCAACTCATCACAGCAAACTATCATGGTGGAGTTGATCCCATGTCAAGATTGTGGTCAGATGAGAGACGGTAAGCCGAACTGGTTTTTTTTTTTAATGAGAAGTTATAGCTATATTGTATGCTTGGCAGCCAAACTCCAGGGTCAGGAGTTTCTTTGTCTTTGAATTCCTATTTAATGTCTTCCTTTTTCTCTTCGCACAGGTATCATCTGTGTTGAAGGAGCAACGGAGGGAGTGGACGAGTTCTGGTACCGCATTCGGCGCTTGAACTGGAAGCGCATCATGATTAAAGAACAGGAGGTGATGGAACTAGACGGGAAAAAACCATCGGTGCTGTGCAAGTTTCTGAAGTTCCAAGAACTTGAGCTGGAAGTGCAGGGTGGAAAAGGAAGAAACTATCACATGAACTTGGGGAAATTTAAAGAGTTTTTAGAAGAGCATGACTCGGGCTACATGTTTCTCATGTACTTTGGTATTGAAGGAAAGAGTGCTGGTGAGTGATGAGGGGGGGGGGGGGGGGGGGGGCATTATATGGCTGTACATCTGTGTGGGTTTGAATAGGAAAAATGTGTGTTTGTTAATTGATGTACCGTGTAAAAAAAATGTACCAGAAGTTTTAAGGCACATTCCTTCCCCTTAAAACAGTCAGGCTCGATCACCGTCTCAGATCTGGCCCGGCTTGTTCGTGGGATAAGACCATATCCTTCCACTTAGTCACATACATACATGCATGTACCAAAAATAAACACCCAAACCGCTTGCTGTGGTGAGTTGGAATATTTTCCTGAATTAATTTGTGAGTAAAAAAAACCACCATCGGTGGCTTTTACAAAAATAATTCATCATTCACTGTAAACTTTTGGTATGTGGCCAAGTGGAGGTATTGCCTTATACCACGTTCGGCGAGAGATTTATTTCTCAGAGTCAACTTTGTGTGCAGACTCTCCTCGGTGTCCGAACACCCCCATGTGTACACGCAAGCACAAGACCAAGTGCGCACGAAAAAGATCCTGTAATCCATGTCAGAGTTCGGTGGGTTATAGAAACACATAAATACCCAGCATGCTTCCTCCAAAAGCGGCGTATGGCTGCCTAAATGGTGGGGTAAAAACGGTCATACACGTTAAACCCGTGGGAGTTTCAGCCCATGAACGGGGGAAAAAAAAAAAATGCCTTATCCCATGCAAAATCCTGGCCAGATCTGGGGCGGTGAGCCGCACTGGTTTTACGAGAAGGAGTGTGCGTTTAACTCTTAGGTTAGTTACCCTGTTACTGGTTCTGTCAGTATAAGGGAAGTAACTCAAGTTTATGAAAGGCTTGATAACTTTAAGACAGGTTCTCTCCAAGAGAGACAAAGCAAAAGACGGAGAGAGGTTTTGTTCATGTGTCTGCACACCTGTGTGTGTTGAAAGAAGACATGTGTGTACATGTTTTGATGTGTCTGCAAATGTGTCCAATATACTGGAGCTCACTTATTATACTTTTTGTTACCCGGTGACTGGTTCTTCATTATGGCCTTATTATTTCTGATCCACGTGAATCGGTCGCCCGGAACATTTGTTCAACTTTATTTGTGTGCATAATTGCTTCAAGGTTCACATGAAATGCTGTGCAAATGAGAAAGTTATTTTTGTGCTAAAGGCCAGTACGTTTCTTTTGGTGTAAGCCAAAATGTTCACCATCATAGATGCATGTGTTCAGGCTTTTACACTGGCTAAGATCATTCCTTTAAATGAAATCTATATATAGCCAGGCTGCTTCCTGTGCAGAGTGAAATTTTATTTTTGGATTGTCTCATATTAGTTGTCAGTGTGTTAAATGATAATTCAGGACAACATTCTGACTGCAGAGAATGGGGCCTGGTAGCTCAGTTGTTAGAGCACTGGACTTGTGAGCAGAAGGTCGCAGGTTCGAATTTGGGCAGGGACGGACAAGGGTCAACTTTATGTGCAGACCCAGAGACAGAAGCCATGTCCCACCCCGGTGTCAATGTCGCCACAATGGCACATAAAAGACCTTGGTCATTCTGCCATAAGTGCAGGTGGCCAAATACACCTAAACACGCAGACACCTGGGTAACGCGACTCTGTTGCTGCTAGCTTTCCACTGGGAGGAAGCGACCTGAATTTTCCAGCGATGGGACAATAAAGTCATGAAAATAATTGTATGTATAATTGGTGTGTACATTTTTTTAATTGAAGTTGTGAAGGATTATGGACAAAAGAGATGCAATATAATTGCTTCAGTGTGTGTGTTGGGGGGGGGGGTGTAATGTGTGTGTGTGTGTGTGTTATTTTTTCCACACAGAGGGATGTATTTTTGCATTTGTCTTAAATGGATCGGCAGTGACAATTTGGTTGTGTGGCTAGGAGTGTGTTTGTGGGGGAGTTGTATTTGGTGGAGGTAGGCTTGAGCATTAAAGCCCTTATGGCTTCTACATCTCTGCAGTTTTTAGTTTTTTTTAATTGTTGTGTTGTTGGGCATTTTCATCTAATTGTTTGTTTACATAACTAATGTACAGTGTATTGCTGATCTGTTGAATGCACTCATTGGAACACTTTTAATTAAATGATCACATGTTTGAGTTTGTTTTGAATGATCTTTTTTTGTCTGGTTGAAAAATAGCAATGTTGGAATTGTAACAAGTCGCGTAAGGCGAAAATACAACATTTAGTCAAGTAGTTGTCGAACTCACAGAATGAAACTGAACGCAATGCAACGCAGCAAGACCGTATACTCGTAGTCCACCGCTCACGGCATAGGCAGTGAAATTGACAAGAAGAGCGGGGTAGTAGTTGCGCTGGGAAGGATAGCACGCTTTTCTGTACCTCTCTTCGTTTTAACTTTCTGAGCGTGTTTTTAATCCAAACATATCATATCTATATGTTTTTGGAATCAGGAACCGACAAGAAATAAGATGAAAGTGTTTTTAAATTGATTTGGACAATTTAATTTTGATAATAATTTTTATATATTTAATTTTCAGAGCTTGTTTTTAATCCGAATATAACATATTTATATGTTTTTGGAATCAGCAAATGATGGAGAATAAGATAAACGTAAATTTGGATCGTTTCATAAATTTTTTTTTTTTTACAATTTTCAGATTTTTAATGACCAAAGTCATTGATTAATATTTAAGCCACCACGCTGAAATGCAATACCGAAGTCCGGGCTTCGTCGAACATTACCCGACCAAAATTTCAACCAGTTTGGTTGAAAAATGAGGGCGTGACAGTGCCGCCTCAACTTTCACGAAAAGCCGGATATGACGTCATCAAAGACATTTATCAAAAAATGAAAAAAGATATCTGAGGATATCATACCCAGGAACTCTCATGTCAAATTTCATAAAGATCGGTCCAGTAGTTTAGTCTGAATCGCTCTACACACACACACACACAGACAGACCCACACACGCACATACACCACGACCCTCGTCTCGATTCCCCCCTCTACGTTAAAACATTTAGTCAAAACTTGACTAAATGTAAAAATTAACTTGTGCAGAGATCTGGGTGCGTTCATGTGTGCACAAACACACACACACGTAAACACACACACACACACACACACATATTGAATATTTTGTCTCATTTTTACATTTAGTCAAATTTTGACTAAATGTTTTAACTAGAGGGGGAATCAAGACGAGGGTCGTGGTGTATGTGTGTGTGTGTGTGTCTGTCTGTCTGTGTGTGTGTGTGTAGAGCGATTCAGACTAAACTACTGGACCGATCTTTATGAAATTTTACATGAGAGTTCCTGGGAATGTTCAGTTTCATTCTGTGAGTTCGACAGCTTGACTAAATGTTATATTTTTGCATTACGCAACTTGTTTTTTATTCACATTTCTTCTGTTTTGAATTGCAGTTTGGATTTCTTTGTTCGAATGGTCCTCAACAGTTCACCACTTTGTCTGCCTCATAAAAGACACTGAAACAGACACATTAGTAACATAAAAATATAAGCAATATAATAGCGAAGAATATTAAATAGATGACATGTAGGACATTCTGTGAAGACTAGCTTTATATGCTGCCAGGAAGATACATTAGATTATATATACAAAAAAAAAGGATGAGTAAAAAGAAGTAACATTAAAAAGAAAATCACGAAACAGTACTAATTTGCTCCCAATCTGTGAAGTATGCTCTGTGAGCTGGCTAAAACATGTGAAGTTATAGATGTTAAAATAAGCCTGAGTAAATTATAGATACAAATATATTATGTTACTTTGGAAGAGTCTGACAATTTAAGTTAACTATGATGTATAAGCAATTAAGTGTCTGTACACTATGTGTGGCAGCTAAAACTTGCAAAAGCACAAATTCAAACTTGATCGTATGAAGTGATCTTTCTGTTTAAAATCCTTGAATCCAAAAGGAACATGATCTCTTTCTATGCAAGTGTCTTAGAATTAAAGGCAATTGGGATACCGTTGACATAGTAAACATACCAGTTCGCTTACAATGTGTGTGGCAGCTGAAACATGTTCAAGCACAAGCAAAAGTTAAACCATGGCTGTTTGAAGTGATCTCTCCGCTTATACACCGCCCCATCCTCCCCCCCCCCCCCGCCCCCCCCCCCCTTGCAAAGAAAAGAAAAAAAAAAAAAAACAAGAAATTAAAAAAAGATTAAATTGAACACATTGAAAAGGATTACAATAAAATTAAAGAAGCAATCTAACAAACAAACAAATGCGAACACGAGGTAAGGATTAAAGAGATTAAACATGAAAAAGAACAAATCAAAAACTTGCTTAGGTGTTCCAGGCCATATGCTCTACGTCAGTCACGCCACGGTGCTCGAAAAAGAACAAATCAAAAACTTACTTAGGTGTTCCAGGCCATGCTCTACGTCAGTCACGCCGTGCTCAATTTCATGTCCGAGGTGTTCTGCTCCGTGCTCCATTTCATGTCCCACGTGCTCCGCGGCGTGCTCAATTTTATGCACAACGTTCTCCAAGCCATGCTCAATTTCATTTCCAAGGTGGTCTGCCCCATGCTCAATTTCATGTCCAAGGCTAGGTGGTCAGTGCCATGCTCAATTTCATGTCTTACATGTTCTGCTCCGTGCTCAATTTCATGACCAATGTGTTGAAAGTCATGCTTGATTTCATGAAGAGAAAGTAAGCGTTTTGATGGCACTCTAGCAGAAAAGGTACAAACCGATGCTAGGAAAAAGACTGTTGCAGTCTGCATTTTGCTCTGAAAATTAAAGAATGAATCGAAGGAGTAACGTGTCATACTGATGATTCTGTTTTTGTTAGTTAATCATCCCCGTTTTACAGTGAATTGCGTTTCAGCATTAGCAGTTATTACAACTTAACAATTGTCTACTTTTTACATTCAGTCAAGTTTTGACTAAATGTTTTAACATAGAGGGGGAAATCGAGACGAGGGTCGTGGTGTATGTGTGTGCGTGTGTGTGTGTGTGTGTGTGTGTGTGTGTGTGTGTGTGTGAGAATAGAATAGAATAGAATAGAATAGAATAGAATAGAATAATGTTTATTGTCATGAACCAGTAAAGTTATTGACACAACAAACAACAAATAATGCATTATACAATGCTAAAACAATCCGTAACAAATGTGTGTGTGTGTGTAGAGCGATTCAGAGTAAACTACTGGACCGATCTTTATGAAATTTTTCATGAGAGTTCCTGGGTATGATATCCCCAGACGTTTTTTTTTCATTTTTTCGATAAATGTCTTTGATGACGTCATATAGGACATTTTGTAAAAGTTGAGGCGGCACTGTCACACCCTCATTTTTCAATCAAATTGATTGAAATTTGGGCCAAGCAATCTTCCACGGAGGCCGGACTTTGGTATTGCATTTCAGCTTGGAGGCTTACAAATTAATTAATGACTTTGGTAATTAAAAATCTGAAAATTGTAATTAAAATATTTTTTTATTAAACGATCCAAAATTACGTTGATCGTATTCTTCATCATTTTCTGATTCCAAAAACATATAAATATGTTATATTCGGATTAAAAACAAGCTCTGAAAATTAAAAAAATTCCGAAATCGACTTAAAAACAATTTCATCTTATTCCTTGTCCGTTCCTGATTCCAAAAACATATAGATATGATACATGTTTGGATTAAAAACACGTTCAGAGAGTTAAAAAGAATAGAGATATAGAAAAATGTGCTATCCTCCTCAGCGCAACCGCTACCACGCTTTTCTGGATTGTTAATTTCACTGCCTTTGCCACGAGCGGTGGACAGACGATGCTACGAGTGTACGGTCTTGCGGAAAAAATGCAATGCCTTCAGTTTCATTCTGTGAGTTCGACTGAGCTTGACTAAATGTTGTATTTTCGCCTTACGCGACTTGTTTTTTATTAGATCGAAACAACTTCAATATTTCTCAGAAACGTGTTTGCTAATTACGTTAGTATACCGTTCGAAAGAAAGAATGAAAGAAGAAAGAAACATAAACAGGCAGAAAGAAAGAAAGAAAGAAAGAAGACACAAACAAACAAACAAGAGGTAGAAAGAAAGAAAGGAAAAACAGAACGACAGAAACAAAGTAAGAGTAAAAATAATAAAGTCTCAAACATTCGAAATTGTAACGATAGTAAAAATTCCGTTTTCAATACTTACAATACTGGATGGTAAGTAACAATGGAGGCGGTGGCTTTGATGAGAATATTCAGTTGAAGTTATGATAATTACTGTCAGTTGTCTCCCGTTTAAATACTTTATATAATTCGACCTACTAATGACCATTCAATTTCAAGTTGACCTTTGTATTTCTTTGTAGCTTGACCTATCATGCAATGCATACAAAGGTACTTCTCGCAGACTGACAAGTAAGTTCCTGAATTTTTAAGGTCACCGACATATTTCCTTTCGAAACAATGGTCATCACAATATGCTGCATTCACACAAATAATTATGCTCTCTCTATCCATTATTTGCACACAAACGGCTTTGAAATCGCCGCCGAAAAGACAACATTCATGGTTGTCACCAGAAAGAAGCTACACGAAAAATCCACAATTATCGTCAACAATACACCCCTGGAGTCTAAAAAACAAGTCAAATTCGAGTGGCGTTACCGTCACCCCGAACCTAACATGGGGACCACACATCAAAAACCTTGTCGGCAAAGCCAAGAAAGCACTAAGTCTCCTCAAAGTATTAAAACGAGAGACCTGGGCCTCAAATAAAGACAGCCTGCTTCACGTTACGAAAGCCATTATAAGATCCCGTTTAACATATGGTCAAGAAGCATTTTTTGCTGCATCAAAATCGAATCTAAAACTATTGGAAAGAGCCGAAATGG
The DNA here is from genome assembly GCF_037325665.1 of Littorina saxatilis. Classification (NCBI taxonomy): domain Eukaryota; kingdom Metazoa; phylum Mollusca; class Gastropoda; order Littorinimorpha; family Littorinidae; genus Littorina; species Littorina saxatilis. The sequence continues at coordinate 15,446,732 of NC_090250.1, read as the reverse complement.
CTGCCCTCAAAATCATCTTTGATCTCCCAAAACACTCCATAAACAAACTAGTGTATCAAGAGGCTGGCTGGCTGCCCCTCGATGAAGAAAGAAGGCTAAAGTCGGCGCAGTATGTATCAAGAGCCAGTACAGTTGATAATGCTGTGAACGAAGAGCTCACTGCTGAGTTCGACACGATAACCTCGGCCCCTTACCAAAACCTAAAAAGAAAAACACCCACAATAAATAATTATACGAAGCAACAATCCCACTAGCAGACTATGTTCAACCGATATTACAAGAAAGTGGGGTGAACCCAGGTAGGATGGCCCAAATTCCCATTAACCCCTTCCCCTTTTGGTTCATGGAGTCCCCCATTATCATCCCTGATCATGATTTGGGTATAACAAAGAAAGATAACCCTGTGCTTGTCTCATCAATAGAAAGAGAAATAATCTCAAACAGTTACAAAGATCACCTACAAATATTTACTGACGGCTCAAAACAAAATGATGGCCAAGCCGGCTGTGCTTTTGTCATCCCTGACCTCAAAATAACTAAAAAATTCAAACTCAACCAGGATGTGTCCATTTTCACTGCAGAAATGTACGCCATCTTAAGAGCATGCCACTATATCAATGACCTCCCTCAACCCCCAACAAGAGTCGTGATCCTCTCCGACTCAAAATCAGCTCTGACTGCTCTCCAAAATGGTTCCAGAAACCGGGAAGAGCTTCAGACGGAAATATTGTTCCTCTGTCACCAGATCATTGCCTCTGGAACAGAATTGACCCTTATGTACATCCCCTCACACACGGGGATCAGAGGCAATGATATGGCTGACAGAGCAGCAAAAGAATCTGTCACAGATCAAGCAGAATTTCATGACCTCAAATTAACAAAGACGGAAGCAAAACACAAAATGGCCAAAGTTGCCTGGCGTCACTGGGAAAAAGAATTAAAAACAGAAGGCGATGCCCATGGTTGGCTTATTCTGCCACGACAAACAAAACAAAACAGGCCTACACTCCCCACCCCCCTCCTTAAAATACTTCGCAGAACTTGATTCGCACGGATGGATGCGCTCACAAGTTCTTTCCCCGTCTCTGTGAATGTGGAAAGCTAATATCTTTTTTACACCTTTTTGACCGCTGCCAATCACTCCAACAAGATTTCCGCAACATACACACCCTTGTCAACGAACACAAACTGAAACCCCATGAGTTTTTAGATAAACATTGCACGCTTCAATGGAAGCCAGCATACACCCTGTGTCTCTCAATACATAAGGCTGAAATAGGACATCTGTTTTGAAAACTTCATCCCCTCTCCTCCTTCCCACCCCTCAACCCTCTCTCCCACCGACCCCCCCCCCCCCCCCCCACGCCCAACAACCAAAGCGCATACAACACCTATCACATAGCTCTATTCAAACAAGGCTAAATCACATACACCGCCCTCCTACCTGAACTTAAGTTCCCCATTCTGATATTATAAGATGTTTGATGGGTTGTTGACAGACCAGCTTTTTTGTCGGTCCGAGGGGGAGCATATCGTCTTTTGTTTCATATTTATTGACCAAGGCCGAAGGCCGCGGTCAATAAATATGAAACAAAAGTCGATATGCCCCCCGAGGATCGACAAAAAAGCTGGTCTGGCAACAAACCATCAAACATCGTTTTTGTCATCATTTTGGTGGTTCAACATTAAGTTAACGCGAGTTCTGTTATTATAATGCATGTTCGGGGCACCAGCACGTTGTTCAAAGCTGGCGTGCGAAAGCTACTTACTGTGTGTGATTTGAGTTTATAATGTTGAGACAAGTATGTCAGGTTTGAGGATGCGAAGTTCTGTAGGTTCCGACTACAGAGTGGTGTGTGAACCCAACAGTAAGCGCCTTTGAGACGATAGTGTCCACATGTTGCATTCGAGCGATGGGATTGTCGTATTTCAAACGAGGTGATTTGCTTGCACAGTCAGCGTTGACCATCTCACAACAGATCTGTTAGTGTTATGTGGATTATCGTGCGACGTTCGAGTCGGGGGCAAGGAATCGCAGGAAGCAAAGATGAGTCTTTTTCCATTGTCACCTTTCTTTCCGGTTGTTGGTGCATATAATATTGTGCGGACAAAATGATGCGACGGCGAGTGTTTTTTGCCTCCAAGATTTTGTGGTGTGGGTATTGTTTTGCTCGTTTCATACCCACACCAAAACCTGAAACACACCCCACCCTCCCCCTCCCTCACAATCAGTCCATGAACACAAACACTGACACACACAAATTAATGATCAAGTTATCCCCCCCCCCAACCCTTCACTTGCACACCTGCAACGCAGACGATCATATTATTGATTAAATATTCATATAGGTCAGTGTTGGGTTTTTTGTTCTTGTTTGTGTTATTGCAGAATCGGTTTTCTCTTATTGCTACACGTGTCTCTTCATTACATTTCACCATCGCCCTACCACCCTGCCCCTCTCAGTATTCCACCCCTCGGTTTTCAGTGGTAAATTTTAGTAATCGAATATTGAAACTACGTTGAGTCAAAGGTCACAGAAGATTTGCATCGTGCAGCACTGCACGAATTGGGTCAAAGGACACAAACGATTTGCGTCGTGCCGCGAAGGAAAGATAATCGCGATCTTGTTTCTCATTGCCTCTCTGTTTTTCATTAGACTTGTCATTCTGCTTGCTCGGCTTTGTCAGATGTCTTCATTTCTTGTTGCTATGTTCTTTGCTTTTTTATTATTATTTTTTTATTTGCGCTTAGTTTATCGATACAACGTCTTGTGCACGGGTCAAAATGTGTGTGTCAGGGGTCAATTGGTTTGACTTAAAGGTGGTCGTCTACATTTTTGCTTTTTTTCAATAATCTTATGGTTAGATTTCGCTAAAAAGTTATGTCAGATGATGAATGAACCATGGGGAAAAAAAGTTATAGAAAAAAAAATATATGTAAAAAAAGATTTTATTTTTGGGTAGCGTGACTCACGCTTCCAATATTTTGTTTTCTGTTTGCTGAGAACATGTGCTTTGCCTAAAAATACTGACCAATCAAATTCATGTCACTATGCTTATAGCCACGCCCAAACAAGTGCAGCAACAGTTTGACACTGGAGCGCTGTCCACGCTTTTTTTTAAACGCACGAAATGCACGGGATTTAAGAGGAGTTTTGCGCTTGGCATTTTCCAAATAAGGATATATCCTACTATGAGTACTACGCTGGAATACTACAATGAATTTTCAAACGGCTACACTGGCTTCGTCTTTCCTGATCAAAAGGGGGTGTATTGTTGATAATTGTAGATAATAGACTCTGCATCTTAATGGTCAAATGGCGATTTCGGTATAAAAATGTAGACAAGGACCTTTAAACTTGACGTTCGTGTTTCTCCAAACAGAGATACACGCACTCCATGACTTTGTGAGAAGATAAAACATATCGATAGGTTTCATTTGTTTGCGATAAAGCATAAATGTATGACTTTTGATGAGGTAGTTTTGTTTTTTGTTTACATTTGCCAGTTTGCCAGTTCGTATTTGGAACTTGGCGAAGCAGTGTCGTCTGTTTAGGTCTGGGGAAACGCCAATGAAAAGAGCCGAAGAATCCTCGAGCGTTTCTATTGGGTTTGCTTTTGATTATCCATGTAATAAGGCTTCCTGCAACTATGGTAACCGGGGATTTATTCCCCGGGGAACATGAGATTTATTTCCCAGGTGCTTGTGAATGAAAACTCGTGAAAATGATGACAAAGTATTTTAGCAAGTTATATTTAATATTCTTATTTGGCTAATAATTATTTTTATGTTTCTAGTTACGTATTTATTTACTTATTCAGCCAGTTCTTTATTACATTATTTTGGCATTATCCAAGTCTAAAAAATATTTTACATAAATAAAAAGCAAATAAGCCTACAAAACCGCTCCACTTCAACTATATTTCGCGTACACTATGGCAACAACCCCAACAAAATCTTTACTTCCATCCCCATTTTGAAATATCGCAACAACAGACTTCCAGATCTATAACACGATCATATGTGTTCTCTGTTTGCATGTCTGTCCAGTGTCCTGTCCCCCCATAAAGCATATCAACTCTACCTGTCCCAAGATAGGCCAATTGGTTCTAAGAGGACGTTAAAACTAATTATCATCATCATCTCTCTATCTCCCTCTCACTCGTTCTCTCTCTCTCTCTCTCTCTCTCTCTCTCTCTCTCTCTCTCTCTCTCTCTCTCTCTCTCTCTCTCTCTCTCTCTCTCTCTGTCTCTCTCACAAAATACCAAAATAAAGACAGACAGACAGACAGACAGACAGACAGACAACCACACACTATACAGACAGACAACCACACACTATACAGACAGTCAAACACACACACACCCACAAACACACACATACGCGCGCATGCACCCACACACACACACACACACACACACACACACACACACACACACACACACACACACCGTCACACATACACACACATGCGCGTGCGCACGAAAGACTGAAATGTCTTTTTGAGTCACTTGAGAAAAAGTGACTCTATGTAATCGGTCAGTGTTAGTCTGTCCGGCCGGCCGGCCGGCCGTCCGGCCGGCCGGCCGTCCGGCCGGCCGTCCGTAGACACCACCTTAACGTTGGACTTTTCTCGGAAACTCTCAAAGCGATCCGGCTCATATTTTGTTTAGTCGTGACCTCCAATGACCTCTACACTTTAACGATGGTTTCGTTGACCTTTGACCTTTTTCAAGGTCACAGGTCAGCGTCAAAGGAAAAATTAGACATTTTATATCTTTGACAAAGTTCATCGGATGTGATTGAAACTTTGTAGGATTATTCTTTACATCAAAGTATTTACATCTGTAGCCTTTTACGAACGTTATCAGAAAAACAAGGGAGATAACTAGCCTTTTCTGTTCGGCAACACACAACTTAACGTTGGGCTTTTCTCGGAAACTATAAAAGTGACCGGGCTCAAATTTTATGTGAACGTGACTCCCAGTGACCTCTACACTTTGACGTCTGCTTTGGTGACCTTTGACCTTTTTCAAGGTCACAGGTATGTCTTGAAGGAAAAAAATTGAAATATCATATCTCTGAAACTATTCATCGGATTTGATTCAAACTTTATAGGATTATTCTTTACATCAAATTATTTACATCTGTATTGTGTTGTGAATAGCAATTTCTTCCTGTCCATCTGATGCCTCATATAATATTCAGAACTGCGAAAGTGACTCGATCGAGCGTTTGCTCTTCTTGTTTTTAAGACAATTGGAATTGTGTGTGTGTGTGTGTGTGTGTGTGTGTGTGTGCGTGCGTACGTGCGTCTGTCACGGTCTGTCAGTCTGTCTGTGTATTCAGTTGTATCAGGGGCAATTGTATTTTGGGGAACGTTTTGTCCGCGTTTTCGTGGATCACTGGTTCATGCTTCCAAATAATGGAAAAGTTTCATCGCTGTCTGAAACAATGGGATGATTTAAGCACTCCGTTCCAGATATGAGCAATACCATTGTGTCTTTTGATAAAAAAAAGATTGACCAGGATTTCATAATGGGCAATGGTAATGTTGACCCTAGGTGTACATTTGACCCAATCTGATCTCTTGCCCATATTAAATCGGTAAGATGACCGGACTGACTGATAAGGACGGAATATAGGTTTAGTTTGTTACCTGATGAGGGGTCGGTCATTATTTTTGTCCCTTTTGATATGCGAAACTCTTTGCCAACATACAGCTGCATGGTCAAAATGATAGCACACGATGCAATGATGACAGTTTGTGTGTCATTCATTTACTGCCATCTTATTCCCTTGGCCTGTGAAACCTAAAGATAAAACAAACAAAAATCCCAACAATAACGCAAAGAAGGCAGGGGATTACTTGACAGCAAGCTGGAGGAGGGAATGGTGCAGTCGTATTTCAGTGTAATCAGTCGATCGAGTCAGTCTTCCAAACTGGTCTAGCTGGTACGTTATCGGAATAACACTTGTGTTTTCTGCTAGCGGGTGGGAATTTTATATTAACTCATCATTTGGTAATGTGGATGATAAGCTACATGCCACTAACACGATGAGAAGAATCTCAGTATGCAAGTCGGCGAGAATTAGATGAAACACAGCGGCTTCTATTTTTAGATCAGTGGCAGCCGCACTGTGGCACAGGCACATGCAATCTGTCAGAAAAAAACCCACTTCTGCTTTAATTGAGAAGCAGGGAATTTATGGTCATTTGGTATTGTGGAGAATATAAGCTACATGTCAGTAATTAATTCTGAGGATGAGAGCACAGTCTTGCTTAGGCAAAGGGCGTAAGAATACGCTCTGTGGAAAAGTTAGCGCACTCCAAGAGTGCGCTAACAGTTTTAGCGCATCGCCATTAGCCAATCAACTGGTTCACATCAGTCATGTGACACCAGTACTTACTGACAATTATTATTATTATTCCGAGGGGATGGGTGAGGTAACCTTTTACGTTTAACTATTTTCACGATTCACACAATGCAACACAAAAGTATGTTTGGTGTTCCAAATTGTATTATATGTAAAATTACTAAATGAAAAGATATCTTCGGTTTACTTCCAAAATGCAAAAATGTTTCTTCAACCCAAAATCTAAAACTACACAATCAGAGTTTAAAACAGATTAACAAACTCAATGAAAAATCCAAATGGTTCTTTTTGATCAACGATCAATAAAAAACGTTACCCCTGAAACAAAACAATAACAACATAAGTATATATTTCAACAACAAAATTAATCAAAGAATACTAATTTCAATTTCATTCAGAACACCTTTTTTTCCAACACAACAAACAAACAAACAAACATAAAACTATGAAAATTCGATTTTAATGACAACTTTAATTTAATGAGCAAACTAATTAACTAATGGAATCTGGAAATCGTGTGCTGCGACTTTTTCTCTTTCCTTGTGCAAACTACATATCGGTTTATCTAGCTAGATAAATGGATGTGCATAAGCACGAGCTTGGTTTTGTGACTATATATCCGCGATTTTTTAGTGCTTTTAGTTATGCGCTATAGAAATCTCCTTAATAAATAAATAAATTTTTGTGTGTTCGCCATGTATGCAGATTGTGTAGGTATATTAGTATTCATGTGTGAGTGTATGTGTATGTGTGTGTGTTACGTTTGCGTGTATGTGTGTGTGCCTGTCTGTATGCGTGTGTGTGTTTGGGTGTGTGTGTGTGCGTGTGTGTGTGTGTGTGTGTGTGTGTGTGTGTGTGTGTGTGAATGTGTATCTGTGTGTCTGTGTGTATCTGTGCATGTGTGTGGTGATAGCATGTGTGTGTGTATGCGCACGCGTATGTGCGTGCGCACGCGTGTGTTTGTTTGTGACTGCATGGATTTAAACGATGAATTTGCTTTTGTACTCCTGTTCTTTTTGTGTCTTAATGCTTGTATTGTGGTTTTGTACATGTGTATAGTAATGTCATTGTAAAGCGCTTGGAGCTTCTAGGTAAGCGCTCTATAAGTTTCCATTATTATTATTATTATTATTTAAGTTATTGAGACATCCCAGTGCACTAAGGGATTTATAGAGCAAATCGAGAAAATTCATTATTGAACGAAGCGCATAGCGCTGAGTTCAATAATTATTTTCGAGATTTGCTCTATAAATCCCTTAGTGCACTGGGATTGTTTCAATAACGATATTGTCAGTACCGCCATAGAAAAAAGAAGATTCCAAGCGCACATTTTGCAACGCGCATTTGAATAGGCATAACTGTGTGGTCAGGTCGTGCACAGTAAAGATCTACTTTTGTGTGGGGTGTCTCAAGTGTGTCGTGCTTTCGTCACACGCATTTTAATTTCTGTTGGTAAATTCCAGTGTAGCGTTAATCTGAACAGTGATGATCTTTCAGAGAGACCTCATTTGAACTCGGAGAAAGGCTCTTCATTATTTGCGATTCGAAACCTCCAGTCGAGCTTCGACGGATTGACTGTGCGGAGTGACTCCCCTTGAATTGACTCAAAGCGGGACTCGACGGTTCGCACATTTTCAAAACAAATGTGGCATATTTCTCGTGTTGTATCTTCACTCATCGGGGAGTCTGATACTAAATATGAACGGTAAGAATGCTCTGAACCCTACACGTATTATATCCCCATCGTTTTTTCGTTCACATTTGCCCAACATGTTATTTTGCTGAGCGGGGTTAATGTCGTCTGCTAGGCTACCTGCCAACCTGGGCAATGGAACGACTGCAGTCTGCACTGAGTCTGTACGCATGAGGCAGGATGCTAATAAATCTTATATATGGTAAGAACGTTCTGAACCTTACACGTTTTCGATTACGATTGTTCTTGCTTTGAAATAATAATTCTGAAACCATTCATTTACTGAACTGATGTAGTCGTATTTCTGTGTTGTCTGCTACAGAGTCGATCGAGTCAGTCTTCCAAACTGGTCTAGCTGGTACGTTATCGGAATAACACTTGTGTTTTCTGTTAGCCGCTGGGAATTGTATACTAACTCATCATTTGGTAATGTGGATGATAAGCTACATGCCACTAACACGGCATATGAGAAGAATCTATGCAAGTCGGCGAAAATTAGATGAAACACAGCGGCTTCTATTTTTTAGATCACTGGCACTGGCACAGGCACATGCAATCTGTCAGAAAAAAAACCCACTTCTGCTTTAATTGAGAAGCAGGGAATTTATGGTCATTTGGTATTGTGGAGAATATAAGCTACATGTCATTAATTAATTCTGAGGATGAGAGCACAGTCTTGCTTAGGCAAAGGGCGCAAGAATACGCTCTGTGGAAAAGTTAGCGCACTCCAAGAGTGCGCTAACAGTTTTAGCGCATCGCCATTAGCCAATCAACAGGTTCACATCAGTCATGTGACACCAGTACTTACTGACAATTATTATTATTTACGCTGCCAAGCTGAAATTCAATTCGAAAATTGCGTAACCAACATTTCAATCAATTTGATTAAAAAAATGAGGGCGTGACAGTGCTGCTTCAACTTTCACAAAAAGCCGGATTTGACGTCATCAAAGACATTTATCAAAACAATGAAAACAACATCTGTGGATATCATACCCAGGAACTCTCATGTGACATTCCATGAAGATCGGTCTTTAGTTTTCTCTGAATCGCTCTACGCACACGCACACACATACACCACCAACCTCGTCTCGATTCCCCGTTCCATGTTAAAACATTTAGTCAAAACTTGACCAAATGTAAAAACAACAGTGACACACCATGCAATGAATATATAATCAATAATATGATCGTCTGCGTTTCTGGTGTGAATCAGGTTGTGATCCGCAAGTAAAGGGTTAGGGGGGGGGGTGATCATTGATGTGTGTGTGTGTGTGTGTGTGTGTGTGTGTGTGTGTGTGTGTGTGTGTGTGTTCGTGGATTGAGGGAGAAAGGTAGGGTGGAGCAAAACAATAACCACACCACACAAAATCCTGGGAGCAGTCGCATCTGTCCGCACAATTTATGCACCAGCAACAGGAAAGAAAGGTAACGATAGAAAAGATTTCATCTTTGCTTTCTGCTATTCCTTGCTCCCGACTCGATCATCACACGATAATCCACAGATCTGCTGTGAGATGTCAATGCTGACTGTGCAAGCAAATCACCTCGTTTGAAATAAGACAATCCCATCGCTCGAATGCAAAATGTAGGCACTGTCGTCTCAAGACGCTTGCCGCTGGCTTCACACACCATTCTGTAGTCGGAAGCTAAAGAACTTTGCATCCTAAAACCTGACATACTTGTCTCAACATTGTATTAACTCAAAAGACAGAAAGTTGCTTTCTCCCAGCTTGATTGCAACAACGTGCTGTGGCCCCAAAACATGTATTCTCAAAACAGAACTCGCGTTTCAAAGCATGGCTCCCTCTGTTGATTTTGCGCTTAATTTTTGATCTGTGACCCTCCACCACGGAATGAGTCGCATGTCACTTTTGCATGATTTTCATATTTTTACATTTTCCTTAAGAGTTTTGTTATGCTCTATCAAGTGGTGAAAACCGTTTTAGAAAAGAGCGAAAACTGTTTGAGTTATAAGCCTGTGACTAAGGTGACCCTCGCACTGTTACCAGACACTCCCCGGACTTATATTAAGCCTAGCGCAGAACCACGCGAGGTGACATGCGACTCATTTCGTGGTGGAGGGTCACAAATGATGACAAAAACGATGTTTGGTGGTTTGTTGCCAGACCAGCTTTTTTGTCGGTCCTCGGGGGGCATATCGACTTTAGTTTCATATTTATTGACCGCGGCCTTTGGCCTTGGTCAATAAATATGAAACAAAAGACGATATGCTCCCCCTCGGACCGACAACAAAGCTTGTCTGTCAAAAACCCATCTTATAATAATTATCAAAACTGTAAGCGTGGATGACCGAAGACCGAGACCTTGGAACAACGCTGCATTTTGCTTTTAAGATTAGTTTCACACGCAATCGGATAGATAACGGTAATTTAAACATAAATGAGCGGCCACGAGACACCCTGTTGATGATGTGGCATTCCATATGGGTTAAAGACATATTTTTCTCATGAAAACCAAATTACCAAGGGGTTCTTGGGTAGTTTAACCGTTCATTTCAATGCATTTTAGTAAACAAAACTTGAAAGGAGTCCCGGGTTTTCAATGTTTTTTTCCAATAAAATGCAACAGTAAACAATACAACTCAACACAACAAAACACAACATTATACAACAGCATTTCGAAATCACGAGAGACAAATTGACTTCTACAAACGTTCACAGGTCAAAGATGACCACTTTCCCCCCATGGCACCCGACCCAGACACGCCCCTTGTGGTTGGTGGCCAGTCGGAACGGTTTCTCCAGTGGACGCTGGTCACTTTCCAAAGTGCGGATGAAGCAACAGCCATCTTTGTGGTCAACAATGTGCACCGCGTTCTGACCACTGCTGGTCACAAGGAGCATCTCCTCACCACCGACGAAACAGAAGATGCAGTCATCTATTGTAACCCAACCCTGAACCGTATAAGCGGCAATTTGCTTCAGTTGTTTTGAGGAGCCGTTGCAGCGGATATACACGTATGTTGCTGGGCCGTAGTTGAACGCAAGGAACTGTTCGTCAGCGGAAACGGCAAAAGCAAGGTGAGAGCTCTGACAAGCAGCAAGAATTGTGCCATCACTGATGTCGGAGCACAAAGGGTCTGTTTCAAGCATCGGAGGAGCAGAAGTGACTGATGCCATAGGGTATATGTCTGCCGTTGTCATTGGGGTTTTTACGACTGATGGTAAGGGTGAATTGTCAAAATAATTATGGTACATCAACACATTATTTCCCATGTTTGCCGTTTGAACTTGAACTTGACCTCTCTTTAGTACGTAGTACCGCCTGGACGGGTGAGACAACTGGCAAGCATGCAGGTCGTCAAAAGCCTTATTTCCGAGGTTTCCAGTCTTTCCATCAGGGGCGAGAATCTTGAAAGTTATGACAAGGCGGCACAAACACAAAAGTAGATCTAACTCGACGCGTCCACACCCGCAGAAAAAATGTGCCTTGTCAAACTTTGTTAAATCTTGTAGTTACTGACAATATCTGTATTGAAACAATCACAGTGTGCTACGAGATTTATAGAGCAAATAATTCATTTTCTCTCTTTGCTCTACTTCTTCTTCTCATTCGCTGGGGTTTTTTGCTCTATAAATCTCTAAGCGCATTGTGATGTTTCAATAACTTAAATAATAATAGTGATAATTTTAATTGTCAGTAAGTACTGGTGTCACATGATTGATGTGAAACAGATGATTGGCTAATGGCAATTAATGCTCTTAAAACTGTTAGTGTTAGTGTACTCTTTCAATTTGAGAAGAACACAATCAAACCTCAGATCACGACCAAACATCAAGCATCAAGATTGCCTACCTTTATAGCTACACAATTCGTGTCATAGCAAGACCGTATACTCGTAGCATCGTCACTCCACCGCCCGTGGCAAAGGCAGTGCACGTGGAATTGACAAGAAGAGCGGGGTATTCGTTGCGCTGAGAAGGATAGCACGCTTTTCTGTACCTCTCTTCGTTTTAACTTTCTGAGCGTGTTTTAATCCAAACATATCATATCTATATATTTTTGGAATCAGGAACCGACAAGGAATAAGATGAAAGTGTTTTTAAATTGATTTCGAAAAAAAAATGTTGATAATAATTTTTATATATTTAATTTTCAGAGCTTGTTTTTAATCCGAATATAACATATTTATATGTTTTTGGAATCAGCAAATGATGGAGAATAAGATAAACGTAAATTTGGATCGTTTTATAAATTTTTATATTTTTTTACAATTTTCAGATTTTTAATGACCAAAGTCATTAATTAATTTTTAAGCCACCAAGCTGAAATGCAATACCGAACCCCGGGCTTCGTCGAAGAGTACTTGACCAAAATTTCAACAAATTTGGTTGAAAAATGAGGGCGTGACAGTGCCGCCTCAACTTTCACGAAAAGCCGGATATGACGTCATCAAAGACATTTATCAAAAAAATGAAAAAAACGTTCGGGGATTTCATACCCAGGAACTCTCATGTCAAATTTCATAAAGATCGGTCCAGTAGTTTAGTCTGAATCGCTCTACACACACACACACACAGACAGACAGACGCACATACACCACGACCCTCGTTTCGATTCCCCCCTCGATGTTAAAATATTTAGTCAAAACTTGACTAAATATAAAAAGGAAATTGAGAGAGAGAGAGAGAGAGAGAGAGAGAGAGAGAGAGACAGACAGAGACAGACAGAGACAGAGACGGACAGAGAGAGAAAGAGAGAGACAGAGAGAGAAAGAGAGAGAGAGAGACAGACAGACAGACAGTCAGTCAATCATGGACGGACAGACAGATAGAAAGAGAAAGAGACAGACAGGCAGACAGACAGACAGATAGACAGACACAGCCCGACAGCCAGATTGATTCAAAAAGGCTTTCAGTCGGGCAGACAGACCGACTCACAGAGCCTGACAGACAAACAGACAGACAGACAGACAAACAGACAAGCAGAGCACTTACCTGCATTGCCTTGGCTCCCCCGGGCGTCATAACAGTGACGGTGCGACAGGTGGGACAGGGAAAGGAGGGTCTGGCACCGGCCACTTTCTGCACACACCTCTCACAGAACGTGTGGAAACACGGCAACAGCTTGGGGCTGCGGTACCGTTCGAGACACACCCCGCAAATCAACGGATTCTTCGCCCCCGAGTCCATCCTTGGTTGTCGTTGTTGTTGGTGATAGTGGTGGTGGTGTTGGTGGTGGTTATGGCGAATGCGTTGTTATTGTTGTTGATGTAATTGTTGTTGTTCTTCCTCTTCTTTTTCTTGTTATTCTTGCTCTTCTCCTTCTTGCTTTCTTCAAGTTTTGCAGTGAGCTGCTGACCTAGTTTCATTGTCAGCCTTCAGCTACGTGCAACCCGTTCGGTGTCGGTTTCTGGTTGACTCTGCAGCAGTTATATCTGAACAACATGACATTTGTATCTATGCTCAAATGTATTCGCAAGGCGCATTATTGATTACTGTATAGTCTTGCTTAAAAACGTGCACATGTGATGGCGACACAGCCGGCGCGGAGCAGAACTCTCCTTATAAGGAAAGGGAATGATGAATTTAAGAAATAAGAGAGCGTATGTGCTTTCAGTTTTGGTTTTAGTGTTCTAGATGATCGAACGTGTAGCACCTGTGCGCGTACGTGTAGATATTGTGTCACTCGTGACTCACTTTTTTTCTCCAATGTTCCAAATCATACGTTGTCAGTTTTGCTCCCGCCAAGACCACGCCGGTTATAATACATCACACTACCTGATCAAATGACCGTTGTTGCCTTAAGCCTCTTGTGATCTCCACCATTTTTTACAAAATCCCAAAATCGAACATATATTGGCAAATACGATGTTGTCACAAATCGAAAACAAATGCCTCAAAAGTCAAACCAATAACATGTTAATCTTCATGCAATCATGAATCCGCTGAGCCCGAAAAAACTGTGCTGGCTTCGATAGGCTAATTAGGACGCAGTAATTATTTGTTAGGGAGATACACGCCTTTCGAGCTCGAAACCTGGTTGACTACCGGTGTCACGAACTGAAACCTCTACTGAACAATCCTTCTCATTGCGGTCAATGCGCATGCGCCAATCTTGGACTTAACAAAATGCGACCCTTTGACCGAACGAACCATGGGTTATGGTTATGGTTAGGGTTAGGATTAGGGTTAGGATTAGGGCAAGGGTTAGGGTTAGGGTTAAGGTTAGGGGTTGTTCACGACCTCATTAATCTCCCCATGTTAGCGCATGTGCATTGACCCACGGGGGATAACCGGTCAAATGCCGAACAGAAGCCGAATGCCGCTCATGACACGTGTGAAGGCAAGTTTTGTCTGTTTTCTAGGTATTGTTTGATTTATGTCGGGATTTAAGGTAAGCTACTGATTCAGCGATGACTAAATTTGTTTCTCGATGCATAAAAAGTCAGGGAGCGATTGATATTTGACCGTAAATATCCTTCAAAGCTGAAAATGTCCGCGATCGAGCACCGGAAATGGCTGTTCGATGGGTTTTGCAAGTAGAAATGTGCTTTATTTCACCAAATCAGCTCGTATTTGGTATGGGTACGGGATTCTAGAGGACGAAGGAGTCATAAGAGGTGCAAAGAAGTGCTATTTGGGAGTAGAATAAATCTTCCGAGACAGTAGACAAGAGAAGGTCATATTTGAGAGAGGAGCGCGTAGGCCGATTGTCTTTCCGACAAGCGAATGATACAGCAGATTAATCATTCGTTTTGACCAGAAACCTAGTCTCTAGTTTTTATGAATGAGTTTTTTAATTAAAACAATCACGAGAACTCTCTCGCTTAGCCTAATGGCTGTTCGATGGGTTTCGCAAGTAGAAATGTGCTTTATTTCACCAAATCAGCTCGTATAAATTTGACATCGGTTTGGTATATATATATATTTTTTCTAATCCTACCGCGAACTGGATAGCAGACGCGGCACGACTGTTGCACCACACTTTGAAGTAATCCCACACTTTGAAGTAAATTACTTCAAAGTGTGGGGATGTGCCCCACACTTTGAAGTAAACCCATTTTTTACTTCAAAGTGTGGGGGGATCTTCCCACACGTTGAAGTAAACTCAGTTTTTACTTCAAAGTGTGGGGGGATCTTCCCACACTTTGAAGTAACTTACTTCAAAGCGTGGGACTTTTGCATTGCCTGTTTGAGCCTGATGATTTTGTCAAAAAAATGGCAGTCTTTTGGATGAGTGAACAGAAAAAGTGAGCGAGCCAAGAAACATAGTGATGTTTGTTATCAGGCTTTAAAGGCATATGTACGCGCTCCCGTGTTTACAAAGTGTAGTTTGCCCATAATCGATGTCAAACGCACCATAAGACCATGTAATGACGATATGTCGCCATGCGCGGACCATATACATGCATTACAGCTTGTTCTAGCCTCTGAAAAAGTGAGGATGTCAACAGAGACGCGGAGTTATTTCCCTTGCGTCAACGCTACCTCTGTTGGCAAATCTATAAATAGGACGATCTAGATCAAAATAAAAATTCAAATATCTCAACATTTAAGGGGTCCTAGACCACAATATCTTGCAGGGAACTTAATTTAGCATGTCTCCAGCTGTGGGTAAAGCAATTAGCGTGTATAGTCATCGAGTACATATGGCTTTAAGCAATGTCCCATTGTTGAGTGTGACGAAAACTCGTGGTGACGATTTTAAAACATGTTGGGTCACGCATGGTCCAATCTTACATGGTCCAACCTTACATGGTCCAACATTACATGGTCCAACCTTACATGGTCCAATCTTACATGGTCCATATATATTATTGGACCATGTAAGATTGGACCATGTAAGATTGGACCATGTAAGATTGGACCATGTAAGGTTGGACCATGTAAGGTTGCACCATGTAAGGTTGGACCATGTAAGGTTGGACCATGTAATATTGGACCATGTAAGATTGGACCATGTAAGGTTGGACCATGTAAGATTGGACCATGTAAGGTTGGACATGGTAAGGTTAGACCATGTAAGGTTGGACCATGTAAGGTTGTCCATGTAAGGTTGGACCATGCAAGGTTGGACCATGCAAGGTTGGACCATGTAAGATTGGACCATGTAAGGTTGGACCATGTAAGATTGGACCATGTAAGATTGGACCATGCAAGGTTGGACCATGCAAGGTTGGACCATGTAAGATTGGACCATGTAAGGTTGGACCATGTAAGATTGGACCATGTAAGATTGGACCATGCACGATTGGACCATGTAAGGTTGGACCATGTAAGATTGGACCATGTAAGATTGGACCATGTAAGGTTGGACCATGTAAGGTTGGACCATGTAAGGTTGGACCATGTAAGGTTGGACCATGCGTGACCCAACATGTTTTAAAATCGTCACCACGAGTTTTCGTCATACTCAACAATGGGACATTGCTTAAAGGCATATATGTACGCGCTCCCGTGTTTACAAAGTGTAGTTTGCCCATAATCGATGTCAAACGCACCATAAGACCATATAATGACGATATGTCACCATGCGCGGACCATAATACATGCATTACAGCTTGTTCTAGCCTCTGAAAAAGTGAGGATGTCAACAAAGCCGCGGTGTTAGCTCCCTTGCATCAACGTTACATGTGTTGCCAAATCTATAAATAGGACGATCCAGATCAAAATGAAAATTAACATATCTCAACATTGAAGGGGTCCTAGACCACAATATTTTGCAGAGAACTTAATTTAGCATGTCTCCAGCTGTTGGTAAAGCAATTAGCGTGTATAGTCATCGAGTACATATGCCTTTAAAGCCTGATAACAAACATCCCTATGTTTCTTGGCTCGCTCACTTTTTCTGTTCACTCATCCAAAAGACTTTGCCATTTTTTTTGACAAAATCATCAGGCTCAAACAGGCGATGCAAAAGTCCCACGCTTTGAAGTAAGTTACTTCAAAGTGTGGGAAGATCCCCCCACACTTTGAAGTAAAAACTGAGTTTACTTCAAAGTGTGGGAAGATCCCCCCACACTTTGAAGTAAAAAATGGGTTTACTTCAAAGTGTGGGGCACATCCCCACACTTTGAAGTAATTTACTTCAAAGTGTGGGATTACTTCAATCAATCAATCAATGAGGCTTATATCGCGCATATTCCGTGGGTACAGTTCTAGGCGCTCTGCAGTGATGCCGTGTGAGATGAAATTTTATACGGCCAGTAATTGCAGCCATTTCGGCGCATATTTACCTTTCACGGCCTATTATTCCAAGTCACACGGGTATAGGTAGACAATTATTAACTGTGCCTAAGCAATTTTTGCCAGGAAAGACCCTTTTGTCAATCGTGGGATCTTTAACGTGCACACCCAATGTAGTGTACACGGGGGGGGGGGGGGGGGGGGGGAGTTCGGACACCGAAGAGAGTCTGCACACAAATTTGACTCTGAAATAAATTTCCGCCGAACCTGGGATCGAACTCACGCTGACAGCGGCCAACTGAATACAAATCCAGCGCGCTACCAACTGAGCTATATCCCCTTCAAAGTGTGGTGCAACAGTCGTGCCGCGTCTGCTATCCAGTTCGCGGTAGGATTAGAAAATATATATATATATACCAAACCGATGTCAAATACGAGCTGATTTGGTGAAATAAAGCACATTTCTACTTGCGAAACCCATCGAACAGCCATTAGGCTAAGCGAGAGAGTTCTCGTGATTGTTTTAATTAAAAAACTCATTCATAAAAACTAGAGACTAGGTTTCTGGTCAAAACGAATGATTAATCTGCTGTATCATTCGCTTGTCGGAAAGACAATCGGCCTACGCGCTCCTCTCTCAAATATGACCTTCTCTTGTCTACTGTCTCGGAAGATTTATTCTACTCCCAAATAGCACTTCTTTGCACCTCTTATGACTCCTTCGTCCTCTAGAATCCCGTACCCACACCAAATACGAGCTGATTTGGTGAAATAAAGCACATTTCTACTTGCAAAACCCATCGAACAGCCATTTCCGGTGCTCGATCGCGGACATTTTCAGCTTTGAAGGATATTTACGGGCAAATATCAATCGCTCCCTGACTTTTTATGCATCGAGAAACAAATTTAGTCATCGCTGAATCAGTAGCTTACCTTAAATCCCGACATAAATCAAACAATACCTAGAAAACAGACAAAACTTGCCTTCACACGTGTCATGAGCGGCATTCGGCTTCTGTTCGGCATTTGACCGGTTATCCCCCGTGTGACCGCAATGAGAAGGATTGTTCAGGCGGAGTTTTCAGTTCGTGACACCGGACTGCAGAATGCTTCTCTACGACACAGCGGTAATGCGGTTTTTGTGGCGTACCACTTCCACCGGCGTGAAGACAGCAGATCTTGGCAAACGCGTGACGTAAAAACTAGATTTGATGACGTCACCCGCACACCGTGGTTCCCGTACACGTGCTGAAAAGTGCCATAATCTAAATCTTGCTATTAGGTACGCTGGGATTCCCGTGTAACAGGCGCCTGTGTTTACTGTCGGTCAGCACCCTGCTTTGTAAAAAACCAAACAATTGTGTTAGATTGTTCGCATGAACATGCATAGCTTGACCTTTTATAGCTAACAACAACCCATACAAACTTAGTTCATCTGGCCTAAGTTGCCTCCTTTCTTTACAAAAAAAGTTGTAGATAACTGAGCAGAAGGTTTAACGTCAGCACTTCACGCCCATTGAGAACAATATGCTTGCATAGCTAGAGTTATCTACTTTTCATGAATAGCAAAGAAAGAGTTGACTGAGACTGTGTCAGACGGTATATTCCAAAATGTGACCACCGTCCCCCAACCTACCCCACCCCCCTCCCGCACCTACCATATTGTCCATGTGTGTGTATGTTTGTGAAGTCAATGATTAGTCAGTCTTATTTTCTCTATGTCATGTTCATGTGTATATCTATAAACAAGTCGCGTAAGGCGAAAATACAACATTTAGTCAAGCTCAGTCGAACTCACAGAATGAAACTGAACGCATTGCATTTTTTCCGCAAGACCGTACAATCGTAGCATCGTCTGTCCACCGCTTGTAGCAAAGGCAGTGAAATTAACAATCCAGAAAAGTGCGGTAGCGGTTCCGCTCAGGAGGCTAGCACGCTTTTCTATATCTCTATTCTTTTTAACATTTTTCCTTCTTTGAGAAGCATGGGTCCGCACGGCCCCACGATGTCTTCCGTGTGCAGTCGATAACCCGGTCGGGCGAAGGTTAAATGTAGCATGAATAACATAACATCTGGATATAAGCAGTGTCCGTACATCATCTCTTCTTTCATTTTTGCACAACTTCCCCCCTGTTGATTTTAACGGTTCAAAAGGAGTCCTGCTAGATAATATGTGCATGATGGCTACATTAAGTGTAGCATAAATAACAGAACATCTGGATATATTCTATGCATGTGTCCGTACATCACCTTTTCTTTCGTTGATTTTAATAAACTAATTGTCTTGTGTCCCAATTTGAAGTGCTTACGTGGCCTTTCACAACTTGCCTTTTCATCTGTACGCCGCCCAAAACAGTGTTACTACAGATGGTAACAGTGCAGATAAAACAAGTCGCGTAAGGCGAAAATACAATATTTAGTCAAGTAGCTGTCGAACTCACAGAATGAAACTGAACGCAATGCAACGCAGCAAGACCGGATACTCGTGGTCCACTGCTCACGGCATAGGCAGTGAAATTGACAAGAAGAGTGGTTACGCTTTTCTGTACCTCTCTTCGTTTTAACTTTCTGAGCGTGTTTTTAATCCAAACATATCATATCTATATATTTTTGGAATCAGGAACCGACAAGGAATAAGATGAAAGTGTTTTTAAATTGATTTCGAAAAAAAAAATTTGATAATAATTTTTATATATTTAATTTTCAGAGCTTGTTTTTAATCCGAATATAACATATTTATATGTTTTTGGAATCAGCAAATGATGGAGAATAAGATAAACGTAAATTTGGATCGTTTTATAAATTTTTATTTTTTTTTACAATTTTCAGATTTTTAATGACCAAAGTCATTAATTAATTTTTAAGCCACCAAGCTGAAATGCAATACCGAACCCCGGGCTTCGTCGAAGATTACTTGACCAAAATTTGAACCAATTTGGTTGAAAAATGAGGGCGTGACAGTGCCGCCTCAACTTTCACGAAAAGCCGGATATGACGTCATCAAAGACATTTATCAAAAAAATGAAAAACACGTTCGGGGATTTCATACCCAGGAACTCTCATGTCAAATTTCATAAAGATCGGTCCAGTAGTTTAGTCTGAATCGCTCTACACACACACACACACACACAGACACACAGACACACAGACACACACACGCACATACACCACGACCCTCGTTTCGATTCCCCCTCGATGTTAAAATATTTAGTCAAAACTTGACTAAATATAAAAACAAGTTGAAGAGACCACCAAAGTCCATTTGCATAAACAAGTTTCAAGTGACAAAACGACCCAGTGATAACACTGACCTACTTTTGGTTCTGCTTTGTTTCGATAGTTATCTGGTTTGGAGCTGTTCTTGGCTTGACATTGTGATTGCTACGCTATATTATAACACACACACACACACACACACACACACACACAAAGCCGGATAACGAAACCTGAGAAACGCGCTTTTCTTATTTCTCAGAAATGTCGGGTTAACCGAAAGTAAGGTTCGTCTTGCACACACAGGCACATGAATCAAAGCCAAAATTACTATAACAAATCGCCTAGACAGGTAGACAGTTTATATGTGGAATCAGTAAAGACCATATCCCATCTTTTTCATAAATTAGTGTCTGAACATTAACTTATGCTCATTTTAATCGCTTCGTTACAGTAGTCTTTTCAGACACTTTAACTTTTCTCTTCCTGACAGCCGTGTGACAAAAATGTGCTAAGTACTGGATTTGGTGTCCTTAAATATAAAAGGTTTTGTCTTCTGCACGTACAAGATGAAAACGTACAGCGTTATATCTTCTACTAAAAGCCTGAACATCCCATGTCGGTGGTCCCCCCTTCACGTGCTGCATCCGTTCTCAGTCTCCGACCCCCCCCCCCCCGGCCCCCCCCCCCCCCCGAATTGTGTGTGCGTGTGTGTGTGTCTTTGCGAAACTGAGAGAGAGAGAGAGAGAGAGAGAGAGAGAGAGAGAGAGAGAGAGAGAGAGAGAGAGAGAGAGAGAGAGAGAGAGAATTGAATTGAATTGAACTTTATTTAACAAGGATTAAGATTTAAGGCTACGCCTTTTCTTACAATCTGTCCTTGGGACGCACAGACACACAATGATAACATTGAAAAATTAAAAATTAAAAAGTTAAAAAGTTTACCAACAAAAGGAGGTGAGAAAACTTCAGCACGTGATGATAAAGATGACGATGATGACGATGATGATGATGATGATGATGATGATGATGATGATGAGGCATGAAGAGCATATATATGTGGTTATTCATAAAATCAAATGCATACTATGCAAGTAATTATAAGTACAAGCTGGTAGCAATCGAACATGTAGCAATAGTACAACAAAAATATGTTCAGAATATACAATGCACAGCATATCTTTGGCGTAATACTAAATGTGGTAAATCAAAACGCGTTAAACTACTCAGACATTAAGTGTTTTTTGACACATGTTTTAAAACTTTTCAATGACTTTAAGTGCTTAAAGGATGATGGAAGTGAATTCCAAACTGATGTACCCGCAAAAGCAAGACTGGTCTTATACAGGTCAATTCGTGGAATCGGTGGGATCAGAGAGAGAAAGAGAGAGAGAGAGAGAGAGAGAGAGAGAGAGAGAGAGAGAGAGAGAGAGAGAGAGAGAGAGAGAGAGAGAGAGAGAGAGAGAGAGAGAGAGAGAGAGAGAGAGAGAGAGCATTTACACAGACAGCAGTAGATTGGCATTGCAGGCGCCTGTTTGATCCGATGCGTCACTCCCTCTAACAGCCGTTCACGGAACATTCCCGCTCTGCCTACGACCAGACGCCGAACCACACAACTGACTGCGCATAGCAGAATGCGGACATTCGAACTCGGTACTTGGGAGGTCGAAGAAGCTCAATCTTAGTCAAAGCGAATGACAATTAACCAAAGCAAACATTTGACAACAACCACCCCACAAACATGGAGGCTGCAGCGAAGAACCCGTTGATTTGCGGGGTGTGCTTGGAGCGGTACCGCAGCCCCAAATTGTTGCCGTGTTTCCACACGTTCTGTGAGAGGTGTGTGCAGAAAGTGGCCGGTGCCAGACCTTCCTTTCCTTGTCCCACCTGTCGCACCGTCACTGTCATGCCGCCCGGGGGAGCTAAGGAGTTACAGGTAAGTGTGTATATATAATGTTATTCCTTGAAGTTGAAAGAGGACTGAGCTTTACACTGAGTAGTTATTTGTACGTTTTTGCGCGACATTTGAAGGCATATTTCCCGTGAGAACAGGTCCGCTTAACCATCTCAGGATGTTGCATGAGATACGACCATGCCACCTCTTGGACAACATTGTTCCTTCCTGTATATCTTGAGTATTTTGGGTGAATTAATTTAACATATTGGATTGACTGTGCACTAGTCTAGCGGTTCGCTAACAAAACTCCCACCTTGCACACTAGCAGCGAGGCAGTTAATTTTTTGTTTGTTTCCAAGTGGAGGGATGGTTTCATCCCAAGTGCTGAACAGCCTGAAACAATCTGAGAATGAGGGTTACCAACATCGAAGGACTGTGCTAACGTGAACGAAACTGATCCAAGCCAGACTAGTGTGGGAGTGGTTGCGCTGAGCAGGATAGCAGTCTTTTTTGTATCTCTGTTCTTTTTAACTTTCTGAGCTTGTTTTTAATCCAAACATATCATATCTATATTTTTTGGAATCAGGAACCGACACGGAATAAGATGAAATCGTTTTTAAATCGTTAATTTAATTTCAATCATAATTTTCATATTTTTAATTTTCAGAGCTTGTTTTTAATCCAAATATAACATATTTATATGTTTTTAGAATCAGCAAATAATGAAAAATAAGATGACATTAGTTTTTGATTGTTTAACAAAAAACGAATTAATTACAATTTTCAGAGTTTTAATGACCAAAGTCATCAATTAATGTGTAAGCCTCAAAGCTGAAATGCAATACCAAAGTCCGGCCTTTGTCGGAGATAGCTTGACTAAAATTTCAATCAATTTAGTTCAAAAAAAAATGAGGGCGTGACAGTGCTGCCTCAACTTTCACAAACAGCCGGATATGACGTCATCAAATACAATTATCGTAACAAAAAAACACCAATTGTCTGGGGATATTATACCCAGGATATCTCATGTGAAATTTCATGATAATCGGTCTGGTAGTGTCCTCGGAAACGCTCTACACATACACACGCACACACACACACACACACACACACACACACACACACACACACACACACACACACACACACACACACACTACGACCCTCGTCTCGATTCCCCGTCCATGTTAAAACATTTAGTCATAACTTGACTAAATGTAAAAAGGTACCCCATCCCAAATCACGCGTGCTTGCTGGAACTATCAGGAATTTGCCGAGCTGTAGGGTGAAGGATCTTGCCACCATTCTGTTATTCCAGTACTGTTATTCCTGTATTTTGTATGAAAAAAAAACAATCGTTTGACAAGTCTCATTTACTTCCTGAGCAGCTAAGCAAGCGCATGCACATGTGTGCTTTGCAGACAGCAGTTGTGACTCAGTAACTGTCCACAGTAGCTTCTTTGGACTTAACAATATCAAATATATTTTGGTAAAATGTGCTTGGAGTTCGCACGGGCTCTTAACGGGATGTTTGTGAGGCCACAGACACACATACACACACACGTAACGCACGACGCATAGATACCAACAAACAAACAAGCAGAACAAACACTGTGAGACTCGTAGAATACATTTTATATATAACAAAACACACAAAAACTATGACCTTTTTTGGGCATATTGTAATGTCATTACTTCTTGAAGTTTACAAATTAATGTGCATTTCGTTATACAGACATTCGTTTATTTTTGTGTTCTTTCTGCAAGGCCAACTTTTATCTGGAAAAGGATTTGGCGAAGCTTGAGTCGGAGTTTGGCAGAGAGTGCGAGCTTTGCAGCCAAGGGAAGCAAGCCGAGTACAAGTGCGTCCAATGCCAACAGGTAGGCGACAAGTTGTCTCCCCTGAACGTGCGTGTGTATATGTGCGTGTGCGTGTGTGTGTGTGTGTTATGACTTGCTTGCTCTGCCTGTCTGGTAAGCGCGCGCGCGCGCGCGTGTGTGTGTGTGTGTGTGTGTGTGTGTGTGTGTGTGTGATTTACAGCCCTTATTATGTGAAGACATTATTGTCATGAAGGAAGAAGAGGTTCTGGAGTTCGATGTTTTGGCGTTGACATCTGAACACGTGAGTGAGTTTGGGTTATAAGGTTTCTGCGTGGTATGTGACAGTGAAAGCTAGTGCTGTTAGCAAACAGAATCACGCGGGATAAATAGCCACATCGTTTTTTGTTGGCAAAACACAAAAGATACGGTCTGCATAACACGTTATTGTTTAAGGATTTGACACAACAGTCCACGGGCCAATTAGTCAACTAATCTACTTACACAGCCCAGCCAACAACCAAAAGCCCAATCACGCATCCATCACACCGACCAACTAACCAACAACAGAGCAAGCAAACCAGCAAATATACCCATTCACTCACCCAAATTCCAACCAACAAAGTGTGGCATATCACTTTGTCAAGCAACTGAATAAACCATCCATGCTCTCATGAACAGGTGTACTGCTCCCCATGCCGCCATACTCACGACGCCATACAGTCCTGCGCTGTGCACACCGTTCTGCCACTGTCTAAAGATGGTGCCGATAAGACTGCCACTGGAACAGATAAGAAGTGCTCCAAGCACAGAAACCAGCCCCTTCTGCTCTTCTGTCGTCAGTGCAAGGTTTGTATGAGATTGGAAACAGACAGTTCAATTCAATACAACATTATGCTCTGTATGTGAGACAATCAGACATTTTTTGAACAGACATAATTGTGTTGTGTTGGGGAAAGTGATCAGATCATGCAGCGAAAAGAAAAGCAGCAGAATATCCAAGCCAATGTTGTCGTTTTTTTGTCCTCAGCTGAGCATCTGCATGCAGTGCAAACTGACCTCCCACGACGGCCATGAGACGGAGGACGTGGTCGACACGGGAGAGAGAGCCAAGGCCGAACTCATCAAGGAGCAGCAGTCGTTGGCTCAACGAGAGCAGCTCCTGCAGGCCTTCTTGAGCAAGGTCAAGGACTTCCAGGATGACCTTGACAAGGAGAAGCAAGCCGCCGAGACGGCAGTTCGCTCTAGAACCAGAGAGATGGAGAAGATGGTCGCCCAGGCGGAAAAGGAAGCACTTGACAGCGTGAGCGAGACTACTGAGGCTACCGCTGAAGAGCTGAAGAAGCAAGCCATTCCGGTGAAGGAGAAACTCGAGACCATCGTGGCGAAACGTCAGTATATTAGCCAGGTGATTGAGAAGGGAGACGACGGCGAGGCAGTGGCCATGTCAGCACAACTGACAGCCGAGGCAGAGCTGGCGAAGATCAGCAAGTCCAGCAAGACTTACGAAGAACTGCTGGTGCTAGAGAGAGGCACGGTCGTTCACGAGTTCAAGTCCAGAGCCATCAAGTACGGTGACGTCCTGGCCTACGTTGGGTTGGCACGAGCAGGTCCAGTTCTGGAGACCAAAGCCTTGAGCGTGGATGCCGAGTCCCTCCAAGAGTCCGTTAAGCCGCACCCTCCACTGTCAGGCACCTCTTATCTGTCCTTCCAGAGGCACAGGATGTCCAAAGAAGGAGCGTCATCTTTCCTTGAGGTTGCCTACTCCAAGAATCCGAAGGCTAAACTGAGCGCCATGCACCTGACTTCCGATGACGCAGTCTGGATGCACTTCAACCCAGGAGGAAACGTTCCATTCTTTGCACTGTTTGATGATGATGGTAATCAACTGGAGGTGCGCTACGAGAACGTCCCCGCTTCGGCTTTTTTGGTTAACTGCGAAAACGACACAACCGTATGTCTACAGGATGGTCGATGGGTCAGACCTGGAGGCGAGTCTGGCACACTGGACAACTTCACAGTCCGACCCGCTGGTTGTACTTCCAAATCTGCTGAACGCTTTCTTCTTCAGTCAACTTCAATCTTCCAGATAACATCTACTGCCCTACCTCCGCAGATAAGCGCCAATCAAGTCCTTACAACAACCATCAGCTCCACTCTTGGATTTGATGTCTCTTCAGACGGTCAGTTCTTTGCTTTTGCGAACGGCGCCACTGCGTACGTCTTTGACAAGCTAGCGACAACCACTGCCCTCCGTCAGTTCGCTACATACAATGTACCTGACGGCCAAGCAGTTAACGACGTCTGCTTCAGCTTTGTGGATGGAGAGGAGATGCTTCTCGTGGCCATCAGCGCTCTCAACGCTGTGCACTTGGTTGACCACAAGGACGGCTGTTGCTTTGTCCGTGCCCTGGAAACTGACCAGTGCAAGCTGACCACTCCGTGTCGTCTGGCCACAAACCACCAGGGGCGAGTCTGGGTTGGCTGCAATGGAGGCAAGCTGGTGCTCTTTGACGTGTAAACAAACGATCTGTCTTTGAAATAGACCATAAGGGATATTCACGAATCAATCGTGAGAGTGTGATGAAGCAGAGAGAATCCGTCATGAAACAGCAAGAACTTTTGAAAACCAGAACTTTTGAAAACCAGATACCAGAAGATGCTTTATTTATTTTCGTTAGAACATGCTGATTTCACCCAGAGTACATTCTTACACGCAACCACCTGAACTTTGAATCCAAACGTTTACCGTTTAATGGCTGACAGAAAATCGACCAAATACACGAAGTGTTTATGAAGTAATCTCATTTGCGTTGACAGCCGCAATTGTCTTTGCGGTATCGTGCGCCGCAGAGGTGAACGGTACAACGGAACGAGAATTTCAACTTGGAAACTTATCATACATATTTTAAAATACTTAGATTTGGTAAAATATTAGTATTGGGAACCTGCTTTGAAGCCAGAGAAAACAACAGTGCAAAAATTAACACGTGTCCATTACATACCTCTTTACTGGCTTAATGTCTTCTCAGCCTCATTTACAAAAGAAAAGGTCACTATAGACTTGCAGGATTACTCCATAATCCTCTGACTTATTTTGTATTGTTAAACTAGTCTCATGGGGTAGACTAATAGCATGATCTTTTTAAAAATGGGCGGAGGGTAGGGGCTGTAGAAGCACCTTAGTTTATAGAAAATACCGCGTTCGGGAGTATTCCTAATTTTACTGTGGTGTAAAGGAATACCTTACATTGGATGTAACACAGTTGTTGACATTTGTTTTTACTTTTCAAATACGTTTAATTTTCATGCTTAAATTTAGATTAATTTTTATTAAGTTGCATGTTTTTCCAAGTTATCAGTAAAGTAACTGTGTTTTGATTTATATTTGTGTTCTAGTGGTTATCAGGTATGATTATATGATTTTTGGTTTATTAGCATATCCGCAGTAGAATCTGAGTAATTCATTCAGTAGATGTTTTGTGAAAAAAGTCTGATACCCTACATTAAAATGTCATTCCTTATCCTTATAAATAGCATGTGTAGATATAGCTTGCCCCCTATATTTTTTGTTGGTATCACTCCTTGAACTTACAGTTTGTCCTCCACTTTAACAACGGGCTAGCCCTAATGCATTTTTGGGATATGTTGCATGCTTTGAACATGATAACAATATCACACCACCCCCATCCCCCCCCTAGCGGCCTATCCCCTAAATAGCATCCCCTAAATAGCATGTGTAGATATAGCTTGCCCCCTATATTTTTTGTTGGTATCACTCCTTGAACTTACAGTTTGTCCTCCACTTTAACAACGGGCTAGCCCTAATGCATTTTTGGGATATGTTGCATGCTTTGAACATGATAACAATATCACACCACCCCCCCCCCCACACACACACACACAATTATATATTGCTATATATATGCATGTTTTTTTTAAATGTTTGTGCAAACTGCAAAATCTACTCGTTTAAATCTAAAATAATCGATCTTTCGTGTCACCTTCATTGCATAGAGCATACGAGACCTGTTAATATCAGGGCTCCCCACAGACGCTCTACCTACAGGGTCCCGGGACGCCCAATTTTAATATTTTGGGGGTTCAATGAGCCCCTCGGTTGAACCTTAGAAGTTCCCAAGACCGCAGGAGTCTTTTTCTTGAAGTTCTGTGAGACCTTAACGAAAGTGTTATTTGTCATACCGGTCAGATTCACTCCGTAAATTTGCGTCGGTACAGCTCGGGCAGAAAATGTTTGTGTCTTTAAAGTCCAGCCTATAGTGTACGTTTAGACCTTTCTGTATCGAAACTGTGTGTACCAGACAATTACATTCTGAAAATGATTCTCGACAGTATGCATGAAAAAAACCAACTAATTTAATGCGTCCCAGGACCAGCTCTGTTCAGGCTTAGTGCGTCGCGGGACCCCCTTCGAGAATTTCGTGTTTTGACTTCTAGGACGCAGGGACCCACAACCAGGGGAGCCCTGACTGAATATGTTTATGTTTACTAGAAATCATAACTAAAAAAATCCGGCATTTACAAACCAAGAAAATGAAGTGTAAACTATAACAAAAGTATCTTACTAACCTACTTCACAATGTACTGTGTTTTTCAATTGTGTAGACATCATTGTAGATGTAGAACGGAATGGTATTGCTGGGGATGTTAAAATGACATGCCGGATGACCTCCAATATTATGTATATGCAATAAAAATGATTATCAGCAGAGATGGTTGCTTAATCCCCATGCAAAGAATGTATTTATTATATATTGCTGTCTTAAATTTACGATACCCTCCCTCCTCGCGCGCACGAACACGTTATTTGCGTGTTTGACCAACATATGACATTTTACACAGATCGAGACAGTCATTGTTCTCCGTGACCGCGGTAGCCGTCGACGTTCGACAAGTTATACGACGCATCCAGCGCAAAGAATGCAAAACCTTGGGGTAAACGATAGACATACTGTGTGCATAAAATGTCTTTCTGCATGGCACAACAGCTAGTAAGCAACTGTGGTGATCAGACTCAGAGCGAGTGTGCTGACGTCAATGAAGCAGACTCGCAACGAAGTGTATGCTGTTGTGGGGGGACGCTGACCGGACAGGCACTTGGAGCCTACTGCGAGTGTATTGCTGGGTAAGTGTTGTTGGCCTTGTATGTTTTGTGGGATTAACTTGATGGCTGCGTTATTTGGTATCTTACACAATCAGTTTTCATACTCAGTCATATAATGCATGGCACACAAAGTGACAAACACACACAGAGATTCATAATTCTCTACTGAAAATGTCTGCATGCAAAAGCTGTCATTTTTGACAAAGTTATGAGCAGCATGTTAATGTAATTTCAATCAGTATCTCCAGGAGACCATGCCATGTTGGCTAGGCATGTTCAATAGAATACCAGGTACCTGAGTGCGGAGTTTTATTTAATGTGTACGTACACATGTGTTTGTGAATCCTCTTGTCAATGAAGGTTATCACTGCAGTAAGATCAAATTCCATTCTGAGCCGGTATATATTTTATATAGATATCAACAGCATGCGCTTACAAGCTCTCTGTAGGAATTCCTAGGAAAGATAAAGTTAATTGTTATTAGCAGGCTAAGGAAAATCAAGATGACACAAACGGAATTTGAATGTGTGTTGTTGTTTTTACCCAGAAAGGACAGTCTTGCAACCATGTGGCCGCCACACTTTTTGCTGCTTCACACTACATGGCTGAAGGAATCGACACTGTGCCAGCAGACAAAACTTGTACACACTACAAATGTATGTGGAAGGGGCATGCTGCCATGAAAACTGCACCAGCTGCTCTCGATGACATACAAATTGTTAAGTAAGTGTGTATAATAATTAATATTAAGGAAATTAGGGTTGCATTACCTGGAGGTTTACATCAGAGTGTGATGTATTTTTTTCAGAACATAAGTCTCAAAGTTAAAATATAGAGCTTGTTAACTACAACAGCTACAAGACTGGGGAAAAGAAACAGTGATATTTATAAAGTGCATTATCAACAAACTATGCATTTTACATTTAGTCAAGAGACCAGGGCGGTGGTGTATGTTTGTGTGTAGAGCAATTTCTGGAAAACTACAACATTATGTTTAGGTTAAAAACAAACCAGCCCTGAAACAGTGAAAGTGGCAAGTATTTTACTCGCCATAGTTAGTAGAAGCATGCAACTGGTGAGTAGAAGTGTTCATCTACTCGCCAAATGCGAGTGAAGATGCTGAATCAAATTGTTGGTTTGGTTCGTAAAATTTGCTCTCTGGCTGGTACGTTTTCAGAATCACTAGCCAGAGGCTAGTGCATAATTTTTTGACTTTCAGGGCTACAAGCTTAGAAAGTTAAACAGATTTGTTTTAAACACAGGGAAGCGTGATTTCCTGTGGGACAGTTTTGCTACTGCGCTATGCTGGGTTGCCATTTACCTTATTCGACGTGGATGCTGGTTTTCAGCTAAGCATTGTCCTTGTGAAATGTACTGCGTTCAGTATCGTTATACATGTTTGACAGACTGGCGCAACTTGTTTTAGCATTTGTACCCAGCATAAGATTTGCTTTAGTGTCAAGTAAAAAAAATAATTTCATTTTCAGGTATGCTTCAAGACAAGACAAGTTTCCCCGGACGACTCTTCAAGGCCTCAATTTTGACCAAGAAGTCCGGATGCAAGGAAGCGCGACTAAGAGATCTTCAACAACCGGTACCAACCGTTTGAAGGCTGCATATAGTTATGATATACTGAACTAGGGTTTTCAAGGTGTGATATTTTTTTCCAATACCAGTTAATTAAGTTAGTAGCAACAGTTAACTGTTTTGTCAAGTGAAAAATGTATGTACTTTCGATATGGACAGGTAAAATCAGTACTTTGTTTACAGCGAGGGAGGGTACGTAGTGCTGTCACCTCTGTGTGTGAGTTCAGGTTTAATTTTTTTAATGCCTGCGCAGTTAAGACAGAAGATTGTGGAAGCTGATAAGAACTTGTGTCAGAGGATAGTAAGAAGTGTTTCGGCTTCGTACGGACTATACCATCATCCAGGACTTTCGTGTATTATTCGGAGAAAATATCAGAGCCGAGGACATGTGTTGTGAACAGAGATTCTCAGTGATGAAAGTGTAGTGTGTGTAATGCCGGACTGTGTTCTTCTTCAACTTCGGAATGGCAAGGAGGTATTTTGTGAGATGTTTTATGATTTGATATCCATGTACTGATGATTTCATTCAATAGCGAAATGTTTGAAATGTTCATTCGTTTTGTGCCATGTTTGTTGTTCAAGAGCGTGTTGTCACCATCCCTTATGAATATGGACGTGTGTGAATGTTGGTGCAGACATGAGCGTTTGAGCGAGTGAATTTAGAAGCCCTGTGCATGAAAGTCATTACCGGACAACCAAATCAGCAAACATAGAAATTCCTTGTCATACACATCGATCTGATCAAGGTAATAATGTTAGCACTTTTTTCCAATTTATTTCACAGTTATTTGTTATTTTTTGGAGGAAATTATAATGCAATTCACCGATTTTAAAAAACATGATTCCAATTGTCTCCCTTGAACAAATTTGTTTAAGTACAAAATTTGTTACTTACTTTTTTTTTTCAAGGCTATATCAAGGAAAATTCTTTTTGAACTGATTGTGGGACCGTGCACAAGCTGACAGACTTGAACTCAAAAGTTGCAGAAGATACTTGGCTGCGACTTTTGAGTTCAAGCCGATCAGTTTGTGCACAGTCCCAAGATTTGTCTATATTTATTTATCACTTAAAATAAAATACAGTTTTTCTTTTAATTAAACTATATGTCAAAGACTGTTTTGAATAATTTTGGGGGGTAATGTTGTTTTGACATTGAACAGCACACACACATGCAATCAAGCACATGACGTACGTGTGTTTTGTAGTTCCTTTAAAGTTTCGGTCAACCTGAAACGCCAAATTATTATACGTTATTTGCGTGTTTGACCAAAATATGACATTTTACACAGATCGAGACAATCATTGTTCTCCGAGACCGCGCTAGCGGTCGAGGTGAACAATGACTGTCGAGATCTGTGTAAAATGTCATATTTTGGTCAAACACGCAAATAACATTTATGTATCGATCGAATTCCTTTCAGGTACTTATGACTTTGTTGTTGTTTTGACGATTGAACGAGCACACACACACATGCATGCAATCCACATACATGTATGTGCACAATCAAACACATAAGCTTCATATTTGGGCGTTTCAGGTTGACCGAAACTTCAAAGGAACTACAAAACACACGTCATGTACTCACTTTGTTGTTGTTTTGACATTGAACAGCACACACACATGCAATCAAACACATGACGTTTTTTTTTTAGTTCCTTTGAAGTTTCGGTCAACCTGAAAAGCCAAATTATAAAGTTTTGTCGGCCTCTGACGTCACATGACTCAAAGAAGGGGAATCCAATCTCCAATCGATACATAAAGTTTTGTCGGCCTCTGACGTCACATGACTCAAAGAAGAGAACTCCAATCGATACATGTATAAGTTACAGCTCCGTCCATCCATGGTATCGCCTGATATTTTGTCGAGACTGGGTCAATGAATATGATGACGTCACTCGAGGCTCTCAGGCGATACCATGGATGGACAGAGCTGTAACGAATATATGGCATGACCAAAGTAAAGAGAATTTGTCATGGGATGTGGCAACAAATCATTGGAAATTCACCATGGGCAATCAACCCAAGCCTGGATGCACTTCAACCCGGGTGGAAACGTTCCATTCTTTGCACTGTTTGATGATGATGGCAAACAACTGGAGGTCCGCTACGAGAACGTCCCCGCTTCAGCTTTTCTGGTTAACTGCGAAAACGACACAACCGTATGTCTACAGGATGGTCGATGGGTCAGACCTGGAGGCGAGTCTGGCACACTGGACAACTTCACAGTCCGACCCGCTGGTTGTACTTCCAAATCTGCTGAACGCTTTCTTCTTCAGTCAACTTCAATCTTCCAGATAACATCTACTGCCCTACCTCCGCAGATAAGCGCCAATCAAGTCCTTACAACAACCATCAGCTCCACTCTTGGATTTGATGTCTCTTCAGACGGTCAGTTCTTTGCTTTTGCGAACGGCGCCACTGCGTGCGTCTTTGACAAGCTAGCGACAACCACTGCCCTCCGTCAGTTCGCCACATACAATGTACCTGGCGGCCAAGCTTCTCGTGGCCATCAGCGCTCTCAACGCTGTGCACTTGGTTGACCACAAGGACGGCTGTTGCTTTGTCCGTGCCCTGGAAACTGACCAGTGCAAGCTGACCACTCCGTGTCGTCTGGCCACAAACCACCAGGGGCGAGTCTGGGTTGGCTGCAATGGAGGCAAGATGGTCATCTTTGACGTGTAAACAAACGGTCAGTTCCTTCTTTTACATTGACCGGTACAATGGATTTTCAGCAAATCAATCGTAGCAGTGGAGTCCAATGGAACCGAGAGAATCCATCATGAAACAGCAAGAACTTGTTGAAACCCATACCCGAAAATGCTTTCATCGTTCTTGTTTGAGCAATACAAAAAGGTCAGTTCCGGAGAATGAAAATCATTTATTCTTTCAAATTCTACCAGCATTTCGTCGTCAAATCAGCACATCCAGAGCACTATTCAGACCACTCCCTGATCACTGAATCGAAACAATTACCAATGAATGGTGGACACAAAATCACGCAACTAAACGATTTGTGCAAGATTTAAAGTTACTTGCGTGAACAGTCCCTATTGCCTTTAAAGCAGTATTGTGCGCTTACCCGGTAGTTGTGAACGGTAAACAGGAACGACGATTTTTACTTTGAAATTTATCACACCCATTTTCAAATACTTTTATTTAAAGTGGTTTCATGTGAGTATAGGGAACCTGCTTTTAAGCCAGAGAAAACAACAATGCAAGAGTGAACGCTTGTTCATTGCAGAGCTCTTTTCACGCGCCCCCATACTAAAGAAAAGGCACATTTTAAGCTGCCTAAAAAGCGCTAGACTTGCATCATTGCACTATATTCATCTGAATTATTTTGTATTGTTAAACGAGTCTTTTATCTTTAACAAAAGCAAAAAACATTTCTGCGTTACATGCAAATTAACTTGTCGACACAGATTATTGCTGGAATTCAAAAGATCAAACATAATGTTTGCGACCTTACACGTCCTTTATAAGGTCTGTATATAGGCCTATCACGTTTTTATGTAGCTTCATCTAAGGCTAGAGTCTACCCTTGAAAACGGGATGTATAATTAAAATAGGTCACTTAATCTTAAGTAAAAACGATGGACAGCATTTATAAATACATGTTTAAATCAAGTATTTCAGTTCGAAAATCATTTCTTTTCTTTTCGTTTTTACTCATTTCTTCAGCGGTGATTCTTGTGCAAAAGTCTAATACCCCATGTTTAAGTTCCACACGTTATCTTATGAATAAAGGTTTGCGTCTTATTTTCTTTTAATTTATCTCCGTAGTAATCCTTGAACATATGTATATACAAACTATAATTGGAAAATGTCATTTCACTTTTATTTACTTTCTACCATGGGTAGTCGAAAAGCATGTGCTCTGTGGATAGGGATAGTAGAAGCACCACAGTTGAGAATGTAGCTCGTTGAGGGGTACATGTATAGTTTACTGTGATTAAAGCGGTACCTTAATTACCTTGGATGTAACAAAGTGTTAGAATTTGTTATCATTTGCTTACCTTTAATTCTATGTTTTTTTATGTTTCATGCTTGGAATTTGCTTTCAAAAGTGGGTACGAAGTATTTTTCGTTTTTTTAATATACCAGTAAGGTAGCTGTTTTTGTGTGTTCTATTTTTCCTGTATCAGTCTTTTTTCATGTGATGATGTGTTTGTTGATGTGCTTACATAGCTACAGTAAGATTTAAGTTTTCTTATAAATTCCGTCTGTTGTGTTTTGTTGTTGTTGAAACATTCTAATACCCCATGATCACGTTTCAGTCGTTATCTTAGAAATCATCACGTTTAAGCCCTATTTTGTTTGTAATTGCTGGCTTTATCACTCCTTAAACTTACAGAAAAGTTCACTTTTAAATTAATTATTTTCACTATTGCAGGTATACACTCCAGCTTCAATGTATGTTCGGAACATTTTTTTATGCTTTAACATGATAAGTGTTTATTTTCAATACGGGAATGACAGTTTGATTTGTGACTCACTTGAGCAATTATGAGATACTTGATTAGTCTTAGACCGTCCATTCTTAGACGAAAATAAACAAAAACCTCTCTTTTAATTTCCTCAAGACATCGCCAAGTCAAGTTGACTCCTGCAGTTTTCAGGTCATGGTAGTGTTAATTTTTTACCCCCCGCGGGTTAGGGGGAAGAATTTACCCGATGCTCCCCAGCATGTCGTAAGAGGCGACTAACGGATTCTGTTTCTCCTTTTACCCTTGTTAAGTGTTTCTTGTATAGAATATAGTCAATTTTTGTAAAGATTTTAGTCAAGCAGTATGTAAGAAATGTTAAGTCCTTTGTACTGGAAACTTGCATTCTCCCAGTAAGGTAATATATTGTACTACGTTGCAAGCCCCTGGAGCAAATTTTTGATCCTCCCCCCTTTCCCCGTCGCGATATAACCTTGAATGGTTGAAAACGACGTTAAACACCAAATAAAGAAAGAAAGAATTACCTCAAGACATCGCCAAGTCAAGTTGACTCCTGCAGTTTTCAGTTCATGGTAGTGTTAATTTTGGGTAAAACATGGGACATTTACTGTGATGCGTTCTAATGTATTTTTCTTTGAAGCTAGAGCTTTGATACTTCATTCATTTCCAAGGCTTGGTGACCTCCAGGCATGACGCAAGGTTGAATGACTCTCGACAAAGGTACGTCACAGTCGGTTCATTTTCGGGTCAAAAGCTGGAGAATTATCTTTTTCTTCTTGAGTGTTGTTAAAACTATAGAGTTTTCAAAAATTACACACTCCTACGGTTTTATGACTCCCAGATATGGCGCAGGTCTTCTAGATCCTTGTCAAATTTCAAGATCACATTCGGTCAAAGTTACAGCAAAAACAAGAAGTTCTCATTTTATGGAACTTTTTGAATCTAGATCTCTGAAATTTCACACGCTGCCAGGGTGCTCTACACATGACCCATGGCTTCTTGGCCCCATTCTTACAGCAAGGTCACAAGCTTAATTGGGTCCAACTTTGGTAATTAATCAGAAATGATCATTTCCTTAGTAAATAATCAGAAATGATCATTTCCTTGAACGTTCAAGGAGTCAACACATCAGATACATTCTGATCTGTATTACAAATGGAAAAGGTGACTTGCATGAGCATTCACTATTCTTGTTAACCCTAATTTCTTGCATAATTATGTATATTTGTACATGTTTTACATTCATTAGGAAAACTATTTGTTTCCTTCTGCATTGCAATGATGACATAATCTTAGTTCTCTGGGAACACATAAATATCTTCCCTTTTTAGTAGAAGGTCATGAACAAAAATCGTTAGTATGCTAATCGCATGCCTGTGTTTATAATCTTCTGATTGTATGAGATATGATTGTATGATGTTCTGACATATTAAAGTTTCATTTTGATGTGTTCTCCTTTTGTAATGTCTCGTCTGCACAGTTATTTCAGGAGCCTGTTCGTATTGTAGACAGGATTACTTAACCTGAAATCCGCCTTACAAAAACGAAATACGTCTTGCAAAGAGAATGTCTGAACTTGAAGCTGTCAAATCCTTTCATACAGAGCTGACATTGTGTTCCCCGCAAACACACCCACACATACACACACACACACACACACACACACACACACACACACACACACACACACACACACACAGATAAACACACACACACACACATACACACACACACACATACATATATCGCACGCAAAAATACAAACACTCGTACGCGTTTATTCTTAAACTTATTTCAGGTGACTGTTTGCGGTGTGCGTCGCGTCAGAGACTTTCAAGTACTCCATGTATACAGTCTCTGGTCTCGTAACGTGAATGGAGTTTAGATAGAACACACGCACTGAATATGTCAGTGCTCTTTTTGCCTGCCTCGCCAGTCATCTAAGTGAGGTATGTGTTCTTTGTAAATATGCACTTTGAGCTGAAAGACTGAAGCTGAAGCAATGACTGAAGCTATGATTTATCGTTATCGGAAGAAGCCAACTTTGTCTGTTGTGTGTGTGACTTCAATCCAGTTCGTTTCCTTTCAGGACCAAATGCTATGTATTGTCGTATTTAAGACGTTTCATTTGTTAACGTTTTATGTTGTTTATATTCCGTATAAATGCACTCGACTATTTATTTATTATCGTACAGCTATATTCCCTCATTCATTCATTCGTTCATTCGTTCGTACGTTCATTCATTCGATCATTCATTCAGCATTTAATTTAGCAATGCATTCAGCAATTCAATCATTCATCCAGCGATTCATTCTTTCAACCATTCGGTTCAATCAATGTAATCGCTGCAAAATCAGAAAGCACACAAAACGCTCATTCACATTTCTTCACTGAAACGTTTCCTTGTACACATTCTAAGAGAGCTTCAACCTAACCCAACATGAGAGCTTGAACAAAGTAATAAAGAATACAAAGGGCAGGTGTTTCAGTTGCAAAGTAAAGCCGGTTCAGTGTTGACCTGGACCCGTATTCTTGAAATAGCTGCAACTCATATACTGGCCCGGTATTCATGTTTGTTTAGCGGAAGGTCGGCAGCTACCAGTGTTGGTTATTTTTAGAATTGAAGATTCCCGATGCTTGCTCTTCTCTGCGCACGCGTTACCGGCGTTTTCGCCGGCGTGTCAGTTTCAAAGTCAATAGCAACAACCCAAACAAACTGAATGAAATAAAAACACGGGGAGACATTTTTTTTTAACCTCAGTTGCATGCAGGTGTACAGGGTATAATACCTAGTAAACGCCCACCCCCCAGTTTCGACCAGTGGAGTAGACAAGGAAAATAGATAAAGATTATTCAGTCTACTGTTATTGTTGATTTTCAATTGTTTCCTTTCCTTAGACAGTTTCGGGAATTACACAGAAAAAGGTTTCTAGAGTGGCTAGAGAATCGCAATACATTTTTGACTGGGAGAAAAAATAAGAAACGAAAGCTTCATGTTTGGTTTAAACATAAGATTATTTCAACAAATGTTACAATCATGACATGTATACAAAAGACACAGTTAACAGCAACAAACTAGAAGCTTATAGTGGTGTTCCTGCATGGATATTACAACGTAAGGCTGAACAATTTGTCTAAATAAACCAAATCTATTAATAACATAATAAACGTTGCATAATCATTACAAAGAAGGACAGTAAGAGGAAGGAAGGAGGGGAAGAAAATTAATAAAAA
The DNA here is from genome assembly GCF_037325665.1 of Littorina saxatilis. Classification (NCBI taxonomy): domain Eukaryota; kingdom Metazoa; phylum Mollusca; class Gastropoda; order Littorinimorpha; family Littorinidae; genus Littorina; species Littorina saxatilis. Next base: position 15,408,189 of record NC_090250.1, on the reverse strand, counting down.
GAAGAGGGATGGGTAGGAGTTGTGCAGAAATTAAAGTTGTTGTCCGGTTTGTGGAGCATTGATTCTGGTTTGCCCAAAGCGGCCTGAACGTTCAATGAACGAGTGTACTATGGAAAAAATGTTCCCGTTCAAATCTAGAGAATACTGTCTGTCTCCATTTAGAAGGTGGGGGAGGTGAATACTGTGGTTAGGGAGGGTATGTATGGTTTCCTGACGTGCTTCGCGATAATTTGGACAATCTAATAGGAAGTGTTTTACGGTTTCGAACGGAAATCCGCAGTCGAGTCACAAGATGCATCTGTAGCAACGTGTCGTCTCACAAGATCGTTATTAAGATATAGCCTGAGCTTACAGTGAATTGTTTGTGATATGCGATCTCCAGAAAACCAATTACACGGCGGGCTTAAATCGTTTTTTGACAAAAAGTGCTTGAATTCACTAAGGGACTCACTAAGTTTTATGTAGTCTGGTAAAGAATTCCAGAGTTGTGTTGTACATGGGAGAAATGAGTTTTTGTATAATTCAGTGTTAAACGATGGAACTTTCCTATCTAAAGGTCTGCGCTGGCGATATGGGTTATTAGTTTATATTTATGGTGGCAATATCGCAAGTACGTAGTTTGGCACCTTACGGTGTATAATCTTGTGAAATAATATCAATTTTTGACGTTTACGCCTCTCTAAAAGTGAAATAAAGCCTGACTCGTCGTACAGTTGTTGATGGCTTGTACTGCGGACTGCTCCAACAATGGTCTTCATCTTCAAAGCTTCATCTTTGGCGGGAAGTGATGTCTGAAGAGGTTGATTCACGGGTGTGTGTGTGTGTGTGTGTGTGTGTGTGTGTGTGTGTGTGTGTGTGTGTGTGTGTGTTAGTGTGTGTTAGTGTGCGTGTATGTGTGTGTGTATGTGTGTGTGTATGTGTGTGTGTGTGTGTGTGTGTGTGAGGGAGAGAGAGAGGGAGAGAGAGAGAGAGAGAGAGAGAGAGAGAGAGAGAGAGAGAGGGGGGGGGGAGATTTGTGCAATAACGCATCCTTTGAACACTTCTATTTGTTTGTTTGTTTGTTTGTTTGCTTAACGCCCAGCCGACCACGAAGGGCCATATCAGGGCGGTGCTGCTTTGACATATAACTTATTCAAATTATTCTGACACCGGACCAACCAGTCCTAGCACTAACCCCATAATGCCAGACGCCAGGCGGAGCAGCCACTAGATTGCCAATTTGAAAGTCTTAGGTATGACCCGGCCGGGGTTCGAACCCACGACCTCCCGATCACGGGGCGGACGCCTTACCACTAAGCCAACCGTGCAGGTAACACTTCTATGACAAATGACCAAAATATCGTTTTTCTAGCTAAGGAACCGCTCCTGCCAAGGGCATAGTACCTAGTAAACGCCCACCCCCCACTTTTGGGCAAAATTGGTGCATAGGGCGGGTAGGCGTATACAAGGCAGTTAACGGTAATATCATATTAACCAACATTTAAAAAAAAAACTTATTCTCGCCTAAAATTAATTCTTAAAATCAATTTTGATATTACAATGTACTCTCTTGCACACGAAGAAAATAAACAAAAACAAACAAATGACAAAGAGAAGAAAAAAAATGTAAGGCCTGATGGAAATTTGAAATTGACTCAATCGCGCATCAGGCGAATTCGATAACCGTTCGGCTACGGAATCAGACGCCAAATACTGGACACTGTAATGCATTAAACAAGACGCTAGCACGCTTTCGCAACTCGCCGTTATGATCGAGCATCGGTTGAAATCTTTCGCGAGCAGAATCTCGTATTTGACCGCAATGCATTGGTGCTTAAATGACACCAATGTGTGTCCACGAGGGACATAAATCTACGAACAATATTTGAACAAGATTTATTCAAACTTAACGGTTTTAATAACGTATGAAATAGGTGACATGGACAGTGTTGGTGAAGTTACTGACAGGTAGTGACTTTACAGGAGGGGGATGGGTCCTCTAACTTTACAGCTCGGAGACAACCCGGTAAGGACTTACCGGTGTTTCATAAATAACACTTAGCAGTTGGCGGACTTATTGAGCGTTTTATTTCCTTGTTTTCACTACCTATTTTATTCATGTTTTTAATACTTAATTAGTGGAAGAATCTTTTGTAATGTATGTTTGATGGTGTATGCTTTTAATTAAGCGTTGCTGACTTTGAATGTAGATGTAAATGCTTGTATAACTGTGTTTTAATTTTAAATGTGTCAAGCACAAAGAGCATAATTGTAAAGTTATGATGTTGTACTATATAAATGCTCATTTATTATTATTATTATTAAGTGGTTTTACAGGCCAATATATGAGTTGCAGCCTTTTCAAGAATAAACCTTGTTCAAATATTGTTTGTAGAGAGGAACAAGCATGAGGAATCTCCTATTCTAAAAAATTAATAACCAATTCTGGTACCTGCCGACCTTCCGCCAGACACACATTAATACCGGGGGAAAATAAATAATTACTGGGCAGTAAAAATAAATACCGGGCGGTAGTTAAACGACAGTGGCTCTCTTGACAGTGGCCCATCGTCGCCCTGAAGTTCACGTATCAGAGCCAAAGTAGCAACATGGTGGTCCGGCTTTAGTTTGAGTTCAGTCACACTGGCCCTCGTGGCATTTACCAGTGCGATGTGCGTGTCAAAACCGGCCTCCACCAAAATTTCTGCCACCGTAGAAGGGAGCTGTTTTACCCACTTGTCAAACTTGAATTTGGAACTGTCTCTGTCAGTCATTTTGCACTGCTGCGTATAAAATTTTTGAAGTAAAAAGAACTGAGTAAAAATGTTCAAGTCAGCTTTGCTGGCAAAAAACTTTGCTGCTGCTACGCCGGTGTACAAAAGCTGACTGATGCTGCGCCGGTGTACAAAAGCTGACAATCACATATCTAGGCGTAGGAATATTTTACTCAATAGGCCCTACACACACAACTGCCACACGATACAGGACCCCTCTCACGTGCAGCCCGACCCATCCGCCGAACACGCTACTCCAAGGTGTAACCCATCCCGCAGAAGGGACCGACTGCACGAGAGAGCGAGCTGAGCGCACTCACACAAATTTAAACTTTATTTATTCTAAATAACACGAAAATAAATAATTACTGGGCAGTAAAAATAAATACCGGGCGGTAGTTAAACGACAGTTTGACTTTAAAGGACACAATGTTGCAGCTGTTTCAAGAATACAGGCCCTGTTTCGTGTATGGTGGTGTTTGTGACTTCTTGGTTTACTACTCAGCTTTTTTTGGCACATACAACCAGACACAAGCCGGAGAACACGAACGCACACACACACACACACACACACACACACCACACGCACACGCACACGCACACACACACAGTCAGTCACACACGCGCGCACGCACACACACACTGAATCACACCGTCACACTCAAGCAAGTAACGAACATATTTTTTGTATCAGTGTAGGATTCGTAAATACTTCGAGGATTTGGGCTGTTCTGCATAAACAAGTACAGTGCCCCCAAAACTCAAGTCAACACAGACAAGCAGTGAATCCAGTGATACGAAGGCAGTATACTGTAGTAAAACTTTGATGGTATTTCGCGATCACACATTCAAGGTCATCCAATTTGGTCCCCATTGGCATTGTGCATTGCTTTCAGTAGGCGTGCACCTATGCCGCTAGCCTGGTACAGGCGCGAAAAACACACTCAGAAAAGCAGGTAGGTGTGTGTGTGTGTGTGTGTGTGTGTGTGTGTGTGTGGTGTGTATGTGTGTGTGTGTGTGTGTGTGTGTGTGAATACGAATATGAATACGATTAAACTTGATGTGTGTGTGTGTGTGTGTGTGTGTATGCGATATGTGTGTGTGTGTGAGTGTGTGTATGTGTGCGTGTGTGTCACGGTGTGTGTGTGTGTTTGTCTGTCTGTGTGTGTCAGTCTGTAGGCCTATGTGTGCGTCCGTCAGTCCTTGCTTGCGTGTGTGAGCCCGCGCGTGTGTCAGTGTGTATATATGTGTGTGTGTGTGTGTGTGGCTGGCTGGCTGGCGGCAATACTGGTTTACAGAACATATGTAGCTAACACGATCATTGTTCGGTGATTTCACATCGCCGAATCCCGTTGTAAATCTGCTATTACATAAATTAAGGCCTCAGTGGCGAGAAGTGTAACCTGAATGTGAGACGGACATTAACCTTGTAGGCTAACCACGTGTAAGAACGAACATTCAACTGGCTTATATACTAGCCAGACAACGCGAGTACAAGGTCAACGAACAGTCTTGTAACCTGATATCAGCTGATGATGTGAACAGAATGCTTGCATTGCTTTTTTCTTCTATGTCTGCTTTTTCGTTTATTTCATGTGTGTGTGTGTGTGTGTGTGTGTGTGTGTGTGTGTGTGTGTGTGTGTGTGTTGAAAACACATTTTAACAGCACTTGTAATTCCTGCTTTGTCATTGCAAATGCGGTTGTCAGCTGTTTCACAGCATGTTATCAGTGGGTAATCAACATATACTGTTGTAGCTGGTGAAGGCACAGGCACACAATTAAATGCTGTTAATAAACAATGTTCCGGTTGCAACTCTGACGGGTGTGTATTGGTTGTTGAACAAGTTGTTTATCTTCAAACAGTGAGGCATGCTTTCCCAAGTGACATTGTAGGCCACTCACCTGCTTGTCTCGTGTTTTCGAACATCGTCCATTTTGCCCATGGGGCATTTGTCAATCAAATAAGAAAAGAAATACAAAAAGTAAGAAAGAAAGAAAGAACAAGTCGCGTAAGGCGAAATTACTACATTTAGTCAAGCTGTGGAACTTACAGAATGAAACTGAACGCACTGCATTTTTTCACAATGACCGTAGTCCGCCGCTCGTGCAAAAGGCAGTGAAACTTTATTTTTTCTTTATTTGGTGTTTAACGTCGTTTTCAACCACGATGGTTATATCGCGACGGGGAAAGGGGGGAGATGGGATAGAGCCACTTGTCAATTGTTTCTTGTTCACAAAAGCACTAATCAAAAATTTGCTCCAGGGGCTTGCAACGTAGTACAATGTATTACCTTACTGGGAGAATGCAAGTTTCCAGTACAAAGGACTTAACATTTCTTACATACTGCTTGACTAAAATCTTTACAAACATTGACTATATTCTATACAAGAAACACTTAACAAGGGTAAAAGGAGAAACAGAATCCGTTAGTCGCCTCTTACGACATGCTGGGGAGCATCGGATAAATTCTTCCCCCTAACTGACGAGCCTGTTTAGCGCGGTAGCGGTTGCGCTGTGCTGCATAGCACGCTTTACTGTACCTCTCTTCGTTTTAACGTTCTGAGCGTGTTTTTAATCCAAACATATCATATCTATATGTTTTTGGAATCAGGAACCGACAAGGAATAAGATGAAATTGTTTTTAAAACGATTTCGGAAATTTAATTTTAATCATAATTTTTATATTTTTAATTTTCAGAGCTTGTTTTTAATCCGAATATAACATATTTATATGTTTTTTGAATCAGAACATGATGAAGAATAAAATAAAAGTAATTTTAGATCGTTTTATAAAAAAATAATTTTAATTACAATTTTCAGATTTTTAATGACCAAAGTCATTAATTAATTTTTAAGCCTCCATGCTGAAATGCAATACCGAAGTCCGGCCTTCGTCGAAGATTGCTTGGCCAAAATTTTAATCAATTTTATTGAAAAATAAAGGTGTGACATTGCCGCCTTAACTTTTACAAAAAGCCGGATATGACGTCATAAAAGACATTTATCGAAAAAAGGGAAAAATAATCTGGGGATATCATACCCAGGAACTCTCATGTAAAATTTCATAAAGATCGGTCCAGTAGTTTACTCTGAATCGCTCTACACACACACGCCCAGACACACACACAGACACATATACACCACGACCCTCGTCTCGATTCCCCCTCTATGTTAAAACATTTAGTAAAAACTTGACTAAAATTTTGTAAACAAGTCGCGTAAGGCGAAATTACTACATTTAGTCAAGCTGTGGAACTCACAGAATGAAACTGAACGCACTGCATTTTTTCACAATGACAGTAGTCCGCCGCTCGTGCAAAACGCAGTGAAACTGACGAGCCTGTTTAGCGCGGTAGTGGTTTCGCTGTGCTGGGGATATCATACCCAGGAACTCTCATGTCAAATGTCATAAAGGTCGGTCCAGTAGTTTACTCTGAATCGCTCTACACACACACACGCACAGACAGACACACAGACACACACACACACACATACACACACACACACACACACACACTCACACACACACACACACACACACACACACACACACACACACACACACACACACACATTCACCACGACCCTCGTCTCGATTCCCCCTCTATGTAAAAACGAAAGAAATATCGTAAGCAAAGTTAGTTAAACCTTGAACGGTCATCAGTTATGAACTTTTAACTGTGTGTGTGACTGCATGAAGATTGTCTGTTTACAACTGACATGTCGCGTTTGATGCAAAGATATCTCCCCTTCCCGGTTTAACTGCTTAACCTACTTACTGCTTAATAATAATAATAATAATAATAATAATGATAGTAATTATAATAACTGGACATTTTTAAGTACCTAACCTATGGCTCTAGGCCCTTTACAAAAGAACATATACAGAATAGAACAATTAAATGTACAACCTACATACAACAATTAACCATATGGACAAAAATCACCACATGTACTGTTCACACAATATTCATACACTCTTCAAAAAAAGTTAAGGATCGGTTGAAAAAACGGATCTAATTATAAAAAAATTGCCAAAAAATTAAACATCGACATAATAATTAAAAGATTAATGTGTTTGAAATAACAAATGAACAATGAGTCTTGACCTAGAAATTTGTTTGGCAGGCAGAGTTATTTCCCTTTGTGGGACTTCTCAAAAGCTTCTGCATTTTGGAAGAAAAAGGGTGTTTTTTGTAGCCCCATGAAATTTGCGGAACGCATGCCAGGGCAAAAGGTTGTGATGCACGTGCTACAACAGGGTCCTGGCTATGAACATCGCTCACCAGCTTGTGTTTAAAGGTTGACACGCTGACACAATTATGCACAGTAGCAACATGCCCCCACGAAGAAAACTGAGCGATTTGGATAGAGGAAGGGCAATAGGATGGCTACAAGACGGTGTTGCTGCCAGGCAGTGGCCCAGAGGCTTGCAGTGGCTCCCTCTGTCATCATCAGACTAAAACAGAGATTCCAAGCAACTGGAAGAGTGCAGGAGCGACAACGTTCTGGTCGGCCCAGAGTCACCACACAAAGAGAGGATCGCTTCATTCAGAGGCAGGCCATGCAACAAAGAATGGCTACGGCAAACAACATTTGGCAACGCCTACAAGCTACCACCAACACTGTTGTTAGTGGTCAGATGATCCGAAATCGCTTACACAACTTTGGCTTGATTCAATATCAAAGGAATATATGATTTGGGCATTTAAAAAATTTGGTTTTGGTGGACATTTTTTAAATTGGGTAAAAGTATTAATGAATAATACCACAAGTTGTATTAATTACGTTGGTTGGATTTCCGAGGAATTCGACGTATTAACCGGGATCCGTCAGGGGTGTAATTTTTCTCCGATGGCCTTCGTCCTTGGCCTTGAACTCCTAGCCATTAAAATCCGCAGTGATCAGACCATAAAAGGACTGAATTTTCCATCATTTGATCGAGAGAGAAATATGGAATATGTGTTAAAACTGGCAATGTATGCAGACGACGTAACACTGTTTCTCAAAGACAAACACGACCTGCAACAGGTATTATTGATAGTAAAACAGTTCTCGTATATTTCAAATTTAAATTTGAATCAAAATAAAACCGAAGCAATGTGGTTGGGATCCATGAAGAACAGCCCAGAACAATGTTGTAATATAAAATGGACAAAACAGTTAAAGATTTTGGGTATTATATTTAGGAATGATATTGTTGCTTCTGACATTGAAGAAAACTGGTCAAAACGTGTTGATAGAATTGAAAGAATTGTTGGAATGTGGTCAAGAAGAAATTTAAGTATTAGCGGTAAATTGTGCATAATTAAAACATTTTTGATATCCCAGTTTGTATACGTTTTTCAGGCACTCTCTGCTCCGACAAAAGTGCTTGACAGACTGAACACTATCCTCTTTAAATTTCTGTGGAAACGCAAGTATTCAAACACTAAAGCTTTTAAGAAGGTTAAACGAACAGTTTTGTGTGATAAATTAGAAATGGGCGGTATTAACATGATAAACATGCATGATATGCAGACATCCTTTTTGTTATGCTGGGCAGCTAGGCTACAGCAAACAGATTTTCAAAATTGGAAATTAGTTCCAAGACATTATTATGACGTTCTTGGAAGTCGTCTGTGTTGTTTTCAATCAACTGCCACCCCGAGACAGTTTGTAGGCCTGATGAGAATAAAATCGAAATTTTGGCAACATGTTTTAAAAAAATGGATTGAGAATAGACATTTGTTTTTTGTAGAAAAAGAACGATTTATTGATCAATGTTTGTGGAATAATGCAGGTATTGTTTTTAAAAAGAATGTTTTGTGTTTTGAAAATTGGATTAAAGCTGATGTGAATGTTGTACGTGATATATGGATAGACGGTAATATTGTCCCGTATGAACAGATTTGTACCACTGTTGGTTATAGCGCCACACGGCTTTTTGAGTATAATGCTTTGCACACGGCCCTCCGCGCGCGTGCGCTGCGAGAGGACACAGCCAACGGAAACGCGAGCGACGAATCTGGGCCCTGTCTACAAGACCTGTTAAAAAAACCTTCCCCCAAACAGTTCCGCGCTATTTTAACAAATGCAAAAGCAAGCGTACCCTGCTCTGTAAAATTCTGGTTACATAAATATAATATTTCCTTTGACGAGAAATATTGGCTCTTGGCAATTAAATGTACTAGCGAGGAAAGATTAAAGTTGCTTCAATGGAAAATATTGCATAATATTTACCCCACAAACATTTTACTCCACAAGATGAAGTTGAAAGAAAATAATTTGTGTAGTCTCTGTAACGAAATAGATTATATTGAGCACTTTTATTGGAAATGTAGAAAAATGAGGTTATTTTGGGAACATGTTATTAGATGTATTTTTGTTAATACGAAAGAAAATGTTATATTAACAGAACATGATGTATTGTTTGGTTATTTACCAGGAATGCATACCCCAACAAACAAAATTATAAATCATATTTTGTTGATAGCAAAAATGTGTATCAGCAAGTTTAGATATGGTAGGCCTATTGATTTAAATATAATGTTTAATTGCGAATTAGGGTTGAGACGTTTGAGTATTTTGTAAATGAAAATGATTAAGTATATGTGCATATGCATATGTGTGAGTGGATTCATGATTATGTTGATGTCGCAAATTTTGACACCGCAGACACAACCGCATAGATTAATACATTCTTGTCCATTTATGTATTGTAAGAATTCGCGCCAAAAGTAAATGTTAAATGTGCTGTGCCACAAATTAATGTACAGTTAAACATACAGATACCAAGTGTGTTATATAATGTTATTGTTTATCGATTAAAAGGGCACGCTTAAGCGTCTTCCCAAAAGTAAAAAAAAAACAAAAAAAAACGTTGGCTTGCGTGCAAGGCGTCCAGTCCGAGGAACAACCCTGACTGCTAATCTCCGAGCAGCTCGCCGAGCCTGGTGCACTCAACATGTGAGGTGGCAACGTCAGCAGTGGGCTCAGGTGTTGTTTACAGATGAGTCCCGCTTTTGCTTGGAACCTGCTGATGGTCGCATCCGAGTGTGGAGGCGTCGCGGAGAGCGCTTCGCAGAAGGCGCTGTTCTGGAACGACAGCGTTTTGGCGGAGGCTCTGTGATGGTCTGGGGAGGGATCAGCACACGTCTAAGGACACCTCTGTACCATGTAGTGGGCAACTTGACCGGTGTCCGCTACCAGAATGAGATCCTGCAACCCCTGGTCGTTCCAGCCCTCCAAGCGATCGGCCCTCGTGCGATTCTTCAGGATGCACAACGCACCTCCCCATCGCTCTGCAGCTGTAAACACCTTCATCCAGCAGGCCAGGGTCAACAGGATGCTGTGGCCAGCCAACAGCCCGGACCTGAACCCCATAGAGCACATGTGGGACGAGCTTTGTCGTCGGGTACAGCAACATCACCCTCCTCCTGCCAATCTGGGTCAACTGCTGCAATGGCTCCAGCAGGAGTGGAATGGAGTTCCCAGAGCATTCATATGCAACCTGATCCACTCCATGCGCCAACGATGTGTTCAATGCCTGGCACACAACGGAGGGCACACGCGTTATTGACACTGATTCACATTGTTGTGAATTCCATTTTCGAGGGTTGTCACGTTTGACACACTCTAGCTAAATTGTCGCTGCCGCGTTCGATCTTTGCTTTGCTTGTCATTACTCCTTGGTTGTTCAATTATATAATTGTAAAAAAATGAAAGAATTCGGTCTTGTCTGTTTTGTGTGGAGTGCTTGTAAAAAAGTGATCCTTAACTTTTTTTGAAGAGTGTATATGCTATACACACTATATATATATACATACACACATACCCAGCGAACACTTTCAACAATCATGCCAACTTTGTGGGAGAGGAGTACGTGCAGAAATGGAATGGAAAAGACATTAGACCGGGTTGGTGTAATATTGTGTGAAAAAGAAAGTTTTCAACTGTGTATTTAAAAGAGCTGAGAGAGGTGCAGTGTCTAACAGAGAAAGGAAGAGAGTTCCAGACTGATCTCATGTAGCCCGCCAATGACGGGCGCTGCACCAGCTGCCTCCATCTGTGTCGGTTGTGGGCAGTCCGGCTTCTGGGTTTGCCGCAAAGTTTTTCCTGGTCCAACCTGCATTACGTGTACGTGTGTCCATCTTTTTCTTTGTTTTCACTCTATCCCCTTCCACCGCACCCTTCACTGGAGTACGGTCTTGGAGGTCAATGTCACAAGAATAGGCGAGCTCTTCTCCCACACACAATCTTCTTCTTCTTCTTCTTCTGCGTTCGTGGGCTGAAACTCCCACGTACACTCGTGTTTTTGCACGAGTGGAATTGTACGTGTATAACGCCATTTAGACAGCCATACGTCGCCGCTTTCGGAGGAAGCATGCTGGATATTTTCGTGTTTCTATAACCCACCGAACTCTGACATGGATAACAGGATCTTTTCCGTGCGCACTTGGTCTTGTGCTTGCGTGTACATACGAAGGGGGTTAAGTCACTAGCAGGTCTGCACATAAGTTGACCTGGGAGATCGGAAAAATCTCCACTCTTAACCCACCAGGCGGCAGCGACCGGGATTCGAACTCACGACCTCCCGTCCCACACACAATCAACTGATGACCGTACACGGTTTTATCAACTCTTGTCACATCAATGATAATCTTGTTGCATGATTCAGTGGTGATAAATGACCAGTTTAAACTTCTTTCTCAAGAAAACACACATATGTCTTTGCAGAAATGGACGCTCAAGTAGAACAGGGAATGCCGGATAGAAAAGACAACGTTTCCAACAAACAACTCTCCACCTCCGATGAGAATAGAGTTCAGGAAGTGACGTCAGACCAGTCATGCGCAGACGCGGAGAGTAACAATGACGGAGTGCCTTATGACAGAGGCTGGGCCTGGGTTATAGTATTTGGTAAGTTCCTGCTAGCCTGTCCTTTGTTATTAAACGAGATAAATATTATTTATTGGGCGAAGTCGACTTCGTGAAGTCTACTCCACGAAGCTCGTTGCACGAAGCGTTGGCACAAAATTGTTGGCAAAAAGAATTCGGGAAGTCTTCGCTGAATCAAGTTCAGACTAAATTACGGACATCCTTTAAACGCGGAGTTCTTTTGAACAAAAATCAGCGTTGAAGCGTCGTGCAGCCAACTTCGCGAAGTATTTTGAGGCTTTACACGCACAATCTGTAAACCCTTAACACTGACTTAATACTGATGAGCCAGGGAACAAGTCTTGCAAAACAAAAAATACTCGCTGCTCATAGCTTGTTGTCCTTAACCAGGGCTCCCCACGGACGCCCCTCTTAGTGCGTCCCGGGACCCCCACTTTCAATTTTCAGAGGGTCCATGGACCCCACTGCAGAATTTTAGCGGGTCCTAATTAAAGGTCCATTGCTTTTAACCTTCTTTTCTGCGCGCGTGAAATTGACATTGTTGCTTGCGCGAGACGTATACAGTCTGAAACCGTTACGTGCCTCAGGTACACAATAGTGGATCCATGGAAGATTGCAGTCTGAAAATGGTATACAGTACGACCGATAAAGAAAATTCAGTGCGTCCCAGGACCCGCTCTTTTGAAGTCTAGTGCGTCCTGGGACCCCCTCCATACATTTCTAGTACGTGTTTTCGGCTTCTAGTACGTATAGGACGCAGGGACGCGCGCTATGGGGAGCCCTGTTAATCCAACTCTCGAAGATCAGACTCAACGGAGTGATATCGTGATACCAACTCTTAATTATCAGAATGATTTGACAAGGCGGTACTCAACTCTAACAAAAACAAAAACATTATAATAATTATTAAAAAAATTAACGAGTCGATACACAAATCTCAACGAACACACGTGACTGCGTAATTGATTGTTTTTGTTCCTTCCAGGTAGCTTTATTAATTTCGGCCTTCTGTCGGGCTACGTTAAATCTACCGGCGTCTTCTTCGTGGAGCTGTTAGACTATTTCCAGTCAACCAACACACACACATCGCTGCTGTTCGCCGTCAAAGGAGCTTTGTGCAGCATCGGTGGTAAGGAGTGCTTTACAATAGTGAATTAAGAAGTTTTGAGTCTGATGCTCAGTGTCTGTCCCTTGCAGTGTTACCAGAGCATGGTTGATGAAACTGTGACTACCCCTTCACCCCTATCAATGCCCCCCCCCCTTCCACGAAATTAATAAAAACACCACCAACACCAACAGCAAATCAGTCTCTAAATCGGTAACTAAACTCACCGTTTTGAGTTAGTTCAGTTATTTATTTCCTCGATTGGCTTTATACATCTCTAAGGGCACTCCAATGTTTCAATATCTGCACAATGCCATTTTACTTATGAAAGCAGTACAAACACAAACACAACACAACACAACACAAACACAACTGCCAACACAAATTTGCCCAGGCACGCGATACAGCACTCCACTTGACATTTTACCAACGTCGACTTGCATCCCGCTTTCTGGCAAAATGCCAACTTTTGTCGTTGAATTAATTTCATGTGACACAGATGTCAAGGTAATAAATCAATTAAGCAACAACAACAAAATCCTACGCTGCACAGGAAACAGTTAGGATGTTAATTTTTGTTGGTTTTGCAAGCGGATATATGCCATTGGCATAATCCTATGTTAAATCCTGTAAAGGTCTGAGGAAATTACGATGACCGCTTAAACTAGACCGAATTCATCTTTGTAAAAACATGAACAATAACAATAATGAGCATTTCATCAGCAAATGAAACATATTCAAAGAGATTGTAGAAATTCACTTTTTCTTGTCCCAGGTCTGTTTGTAATGAACGTTCTGGTTGGTCGTCTGGGCTGCCGGAAGACGGTTCTGATTGGCGGGGCGTGCCTGTCACTCAGCGCCATCTTGGCTTCATTAGCCAATGACCTTACCCTTCTGATTCTCCTTCAGGCAGTGCTGCTGGGTAAGCGTCTCTAGTTTACAATAATGAATTCGGGCGTGAGGGTCTAACTAACAACAACACACTAATACGCACTATTGCACGCAAACGGGATGACAGAGAGAGAGAGAGAGAGAGAGAGAGAGAGAGAGAGAGAGAGAGAGAGAGAGAGAGAGAGAGAGAGAGAGAGAGAGAGAGAGAGAGAGAGAGAGAGAGAGAGAGAGAGACAATGACAATGACAATGACAAATCTTTATTTTTCGAGGGTGACAAGAATAAGCATAGATATGCTTTTTTGCATCTGGCCCTCGCCCTAAAGAGGGACTAAACTATTTTACTATAACTATGACTAGGGAAAAAAAAAAGAAAAAAAAAGGTTACATAAAAACATTAATGGTAGAACATATAAGTTTATGTACATGAAGCGCATTATGTAGAAGCATTGTAGATCATAAGGTAGTGTTCAAAATTGGGTGTAAAGCAATGAAGATAAACGGAAAGTAACCCAACAATACATTAGCTCAGCAAAACAATGTATTACAGAGCCAAATCTTCGTGATTTTGTCACAATAAACCATAATTCCGATAATGAACAACTGTATACAAAGAGAACATACCAATCAAGTTTATTTGTTCATAGAGTTCATTAAATGGAAAGAATATTTGATTCTAAAAGAATCCGTGTTGGTGGATTGCCGCAGGGCGTCCAGAAGAGCGTTCCAGAGGAGAGAGAGAGAGAGAGAGAGAGAGAGAGAGAGAGAGAGAGAGAGAGAGAGAGAGAGAGAGAGAGAGAGAGAAACGGACGGACGGACGGACGGACGGAAGGACAGACAGGCAGACAAACAGACAGACAGGCAGGCTGTGACAGACAGACAGAAAACAGTCAGAGGCTGAAACGGACAAAGACTGACTGACAGACACGCGCACATCCGATATATCCAGGCGGGCTAGCAAAACAAACATGCACGCCTGCTCACACAAAAGGAAAAAACCAGTATTAATGAAGCAGGACGTGAGACAACCATCAACCTCACCATAGATAATGAGCAAACACTCAGTACTGGACCGTCACGGTGACGTCATCAAACGCGTCACCGGGTGACGTATTCATACCTTTAAGGTAGTTCACTGGACCCGTTAAATATAATTTGGTTTCTCCCAAAAGTTGGTTATTTTTTAAGTTCGATCTGTCTGCTATGCATTCAGCATAAAACAAATATAGGGTAGTGGGTTCGTTTCGGAGCTATGAGTCTCGGAAGACAGTGCCCGTTTTGAATTTTGGACCGAAAAATCGAAAAATGGGTATGTTTTGAAAACGGCCAATTACACAAACATCTGCATAGGAATAGTCATTTAAAAAATATCACCCAAAGCAGCAATGGGCAGGTAACGAAGTGCACTGGTAAACGAAAATGTTGCGCATACTCAAACTTTGTGACGTCACGTCGTTTGCCAGAGTTTATTTTAAATTTGTTCCTCATGTTGAGGTATTTTATTGCTGGTAGCCTGGAAATAAATTACGATTTGATGAGATGGGTTGTAAACGCAAGAGCGATCAAAACGGCATTAAAAAAACCCAAAAAAACGACAGGTTGGTGGTGTTTTTAGGGGGGGTTCACTCCCTTGATTAACCCCACCCTTTGCACTATTACTGTCCAGTGTGCCTCAGAAAAATATGTGTCACGATAATGTAAAGGGCTGTTGTCCGATCATTTGTCTCAGATATATGAGCCAACTAAATTATGTTTTTAAAAACCACTGTTACATATGACCTCTGTTGAAAGTCAAAGGTCACCGCAACTTTGAAAGGCCACAAGTCCGATTCAAATGTAATAAAAACGCCAATCATAAGGTGGAGGTCACTTGTTTGATACAAGTGTAATAATAAAAATTAATAATCAAGGCTTGGTTTATAATTTTGCTTAATAGTGCGTACTGTTATTTGTTACGGTTTGAAGGCTGGGACTTTTTGAGGGTGGAATTAAAGCAATTTTTCGCCTTATGGGCCCCTTATGCCTCGAAGGACTTCAATTATTGTATTATCTGCTGCCAGCGTACAGTAGAAAGAGGGCTGCATACACAAGACACTTGTTCTTAATACTACTGGCTGTTATTCTAGTTCAAACACCGGTTTTAACATGTGGTATTCTGATGCAATCACGCTGTAAGCATCACGGGTTGGGAGACACTCTCTTACCTGCTACCGGAGCTTCAATGTTAGCTTTGGTGATTATTACGATGTCACTGGCAAAGAGAACGGCTTTGTACCGATTTCATTAGATGCCCACGTGTTTTTGACCTCGTGGTTGGGAGGCGTGTCGCATTGTTTTTATTTCTGGCGGTGTCGTCATTTTCTGACGTCATTCACTTACGCTGCCTGAAAAATGTGACGTTTGTTCTATTTACGTCATTCGAATGTTCGACGTGTTCTTCTTCTTCTGCGTTCCCTGTTCGATGTGTTCGAATTCCCAGCCTGCCAGGAAAAAATGGCGACACAACTCAGTGGCTTCCCTTTGTGTATGAAGAGTAATGTCCCTGTCTCCATTTGACCTGCCTTAACAGGGCTTGGTGACGTCATGGTGTTATCGCCCGCAGAAGTTCTGATTGCGGCCTACTTCAAAAGACGCCGCTCCCTGGCCATTGCTATTGGCAAATGCGGAGCCAGCATCGGAAGCATGACCATACCCCCTCTCGTCGTCTACCTACTCTCCAAGTTTGGATTAAAAGGTTAGTACTAAACGCCCAGTCACATTATTCTGACACCGGACCAACCAGTCCTAGCACTAACCCCATAATGCCAGACGCCAGGCGGAGCAGCCACTAGATTGCCAATTTTAAAGTATTAGGTATGACCCGGCCGGGGTTCGAACCCACGACCTCCCGCTCACTGGGCGGACACCTTACCACTAGGGCACCGTGTTGCGGTAAGGCGCCTTGGTAGAGTTGTGCCTCTGAAAGTGATAGCTCCAACAATCAGCATAATTTAGTTATCTGTGTCTTTTGGCGAAGAAAACACATTTTTCAGTCGCCATATTTGTCTTCATTTGCTTGTCACTTTCGTTCTCAAAATTGCCGCGCCGATGTTTTCCTTCCGAACCCAATGTAAATAAAAACCCATCGGTACAGTTCATTTGTAACTTGTGTGGTAATTAATTCAAATGTTATGCTTAAAAGAGTAAGTTATGCAAATTCAGAGGCTTCCTTTGCAGAAGAAAAACGTCCCTGAATTTACAACGCTTAAAGGCACAGTGCGCCTCCCGTAAACCATCACAGATACTGTCAGTCTTTTACAAACATTACAAACACCCTTCCATTTGAACGCTCACCAAACGGGAACATCCTAGGTGCCCTACGTAAAGAGCGAGCAATTTTCAAAGAATTAATTTTGCGGATTGTGTCAGAGACAATCGGACCGTGGTGCGTTTTGGCGCTAGACCTAACTTTTAAAATTTGAATAATAAATTGACAGCTTGTTACACAAACATTCTTAAATCATAAAATAAATCTTTTTTCATCAAGACAAGATCAGTACAATTCGAAGTTTTGAAAGTTTGAAAAAAAAGCCCGGAAGCAGGGTCACGCAAGGTCGTGGTTCTCGTAGCAGACGACGGTTTATGTCTATCGCCAGTTCCTCTGAACAGTCAAAAGCCATCGCGAGAGTTCTTGTGAATCACAGCCGTTTGTTTCGTGCATAGTCAGAGGTACATAATAACGCCCGTCGCGATATAACCTTGAACGGTTGAAAACGACGTTAAACACCAAATAAAGACATAATAACGTGCTATTGCAGATAAGCTCACAGCGAGTCGCATTCAAATTACTAACTGACGACTGCATTGTGAAAAAGGGAAACTGGATCACACGGGTTCACGATGGCTCAGGGGTAAGATAAACCACACAAAAATAAATTCTTTGAAAATTGCTCGCTCTTCAAGGCCCGTCCATACACTCCCGTCCGACCCTGTCCACATTTGAGTTATGCTCAAAACGGCCCACGCGGGAGCGCCGTAGCGTGCCATGATCGCGAAGCGTTATTTGCAGAAGAATAGCGCGTGTTCTAATTTCTATGACACAGGCATAGAACGACGGAAATTTGACCAATCAGAGCAAACCAGAGCGATGACGTCAGCTGCTCGCGGCGCGGCAGTCGAATGCATCTCTCTGACTGAACCTTCTTGTCAGCTCACTGATACCGCGTTGTGAAAAAAATCGTCGATGTGTGGCCACTCGGCAAATTCCGCGCGACGCACAAAACGGCATGCGGTGCATAGAGCGTAAAACGGCGTCCAAATGTGGTCCCCGCTTTACGGAGGGCACCTAGGATGTTCTCAAGCGGTGAGTGTTTAAATGAAAGGGTGTTTGTACTGTGTGTAAAAGCCTGACAGTATCTGTGATGGTTTACGGGAGGCTTACTATGCCTTTAAAGTACAACATAACCTTGATCTGTTTTGCAGGCGCTTTTCTCCTGACGGGTGGTATTTGCCTGCACTGCTTCCCAAGTGCTCTTCTGTTTCGTCCTACGTCCTATTTCAGCATCTCTAAACGTCGATCCCGGAGAGCAAAACTAGACCAGGTGGTCGGCGAGGAGACTGTGAAGCTCATTCCTTTTGGAAATAACCAGGAAGTACCTGTTGATAAACTACCTGGAAATATGGAGGAAGATAGCCATGTGTTTCAGAAGGTTCGACACAATGACGAAAAGGGTCTTCTCTCGTTGTTAGAATCGGACAATACGTCGAAGAAAATGAATGGTGGTAGCCGCCCCATGGCTGATAGTGACGGTTTTATAAATGACCAAGGCATCCAGAAACCAGCATTGAAACTGGAAAATGAGAATGAAGTTACTTCGGCAGAGGAGGATCAAAATTGTGAATACTCATTACAACACGAAGATCCACTACTTTCAAAACAATCTAACATAAGAAACATTGAGAATAACCAGAACGGCTCAGCCCCAAACGTAATTAGTAGAGTGGCAACACCAGGGCAAGACAGTGACTTCAGAGGAGTACAGCAAACCAGCGATGGTAAGACCCAGAGTACAGGTACTACGGCAGACTCAGAAAACGAAAAATCGGCTCAACATATTCAGCATAAATCCTGTACTCAGAAGGCTCTCGGCTGCCTCAAGTCTTGCGCTTTCACGCTTGATTTCTCGCTCTTTCGAAGTGCGAGTTTCAGACTCTTGTTCACTTGCTGCGCCCTGTTCCCAACAGTAAACATCGCAGTCCAGTACCTGCCCGTAGTAGCTCGCGAGAGCGGTATCTCAGAAACCAGAGTGGCCAATCTTCTGACCATCATCGGCGCCTTGGACCTCGTCTCTCGTCTGGGAAGCGGGGTGGTGGCGGACCGCAAGTTCATGCGCGTGTCCACAATGATCGCCATCACTTTCGTCATCCTGGGCGTGATGTATAACTGCGTGCGCTTCATGACGTCATTCTCCACCTTCGTGCTGTTCGCGGTGATCCAGGGCCTGCTAGGGAGCGTGGTGAACTGCATGATCCCCGTGCTGGTTGTGGATAGCGTGGGGCTGGACCACATGGCTAAAGGGATTGGTTTCTACCAGGTAGCTGCCGGCACGTTTCAAGCTGTAATCCATCCTGTGCTGGGTGAGTTAAAAAGAAAGATTAGATAAGATTAGATTATAATAGATCAGATCCCCGTGCTGGTTATGGATAGCGTAGGGTTGGAACACATGGCTAAAGGGATTGGTTTCTACCAGGTAGCTGCCGGCACGTTTCAAGCTGCAATCCATCCTGTGCTGGGTGAGTTAAAAAGAAAGATTAGATAAGATTAGATTATATTAGATCAGATCCCCGTGCTGGTGGTGGATAGCGTGGGGTTGGCGCACATGGCCAAACGTGGGACGTGTACGACCCGTACGTTTTACGTTGAATCCTTTAAAAAGTATCGGACGTACACGACCCACATCATCCAGACTGTGTAGACCAAAGCTGGCTGCCGGCACGTTCCAAGCAGCCATTCATCCCGTGTTAGGTGAATTGAACAGATATATCTGAGTTCCTTAAGTTGGATTAGATGTCATTAATATAGATTAGATTGAATTCGATTTAGATTAGATTCGTAAAGGGTGGTGGGTAGCACGGGTCTGCACTAGAGCATAATGGCCAATTGTATCGGCTTGACTAGCTCGCTGCAGGCACAATGATTTAAAGCTGATATATATCCTAAATTGCATCAGCTAAAGGCACAGTAAGCCCCCCGTAAACCATCACAGATACTGTCAGGCTTTTACACACAGTATAGTACAAACACCCTTTCATTTAAACACTCACCGCTTGAGAACATCTTAGGTGCCCTCCGTAAAGAGCGAGCAATTTTCAAAACATTTATTTTTGTGTGGTTTATCTTACCCCTGAGCCATCGTGAACCCGTGTGATCCAGTTTCCTTTTTTTCACAATGTAGTCGTCAGTTTGTGATTTCCAATGCGACTCGCTGTAAGCTTATCTGCAATAGCACGTTATTATGTACCTCTGAATCTAAACGCACCAAACGGCTGTGATTCACACGAACTCTAGCGATGGCTTTTGACTGTTCAGAGGAACTGGCGATAGGCATTACCGTCGTCTGCTACGAGAACCACGACCTTGCGTGACCCTGCTTCCGGGCTTTTCTTTTTTCAAACTTTTAAAACTTCGAATTGTACTGATCTTGTCTTGATGAAAAAAGAATTCTTTTATGATTTAAGAATGTTTGTGTAACAAGCTGTCAATTTATTATTTACATTTTAAAAGTTAGGTCTAGCGCCAAAACGCACCGTCCGATTTTGTTATTAGACAATCCGCAAAATTAGTTCTTTGAAAATTGCTCGCTCTTTACGTAGGGCACCTAGGATGTTCAAAAGCGGTGAGTGTGTAAATGAAAGGGTGTTTGTACTGTGTGTAAAACCCTGACAGTATCTGTGATTGTTTTACGGGAGGCGTACTGTGCCTTTAAAATAGACAAGAAAAAAAGAAATGAGAGAGAGAAAAAGTCAGTGAGCGATAGATACAGAGAGACGAGTGTGGGTGGGGGGGGGGGGGGGGGATGGGTAGAGAGAGAGAGGGAATGAGAGACAGAGAAAGAGATTCTAACAAGAGATAGAGAGAGAGAGAGCGAGTGTGTGTGTGTGTGTGTGTGTGTGTGTGTGTGTGTGTGTGTGTGTGTGTGTGTGTGTGTGTGTGTGTGTGTGTGTGTGTGTGTGTGTGTGTGAGAAAGAGAGAGAGAGAGAGAGAGTGAGAGTCTGATAGAGAAAGAGAGACGGAGAAAGAGACGAACAAAAGGACGGACAAGACTGGCAGACAGATAGATGTGCACATACATTCAGCCTTCAATATTCTTTTGCAGGTCAAATACGGGACGTAACAGGGTCTTACATCACCGTATACCACGTGCTGGGTGGTTTTGTTCTCCTCGCCGCCATTCTCCTGTGTCTGGACACACCTGTCAGGCGTCTTGACGCACGGCATGGCAAGGATCCCGAATAGTCAGTCGCCCAAGGACCACTTGGGTCAACCCGACGGGGTTGGGGTTGCCACCACACTTTTTTGACAGATATTAACAATAGACTTCTAAATCTAGAGTCCTAAGGCTATTCGTTATACCGCTTTTGAGAAAAACGTGCTTTTGTGTGCGTATTTTCCTTCTTTGGGCTTACTATTACCCTTTAGAGGGTTGGGTTCATTAAGGGGACATAGAAGTTGAACCGCTTGTCTGACATTCTTTAACGGCATATCATTGGAAAGGTACGGTAATCATACAGATTTTGACGTCAATTAAAATGACGTCACATTGTTCTTGTGTATGTAGTGATGACGTATTTTTGTTTCTTGAAAATATCGTTATCAGCAAAGTCCGCAGCTTTGGGTGTTTCATTTAAATCATTTAAAAATATGCAAGACATAAAATACAACTATACAGTTTTAATTGGAAGTAAGTTAAACATGTTATAGGGGAAGGGCCTCTAATATGGACCACTTTTTGTTTCACGCTGCTATATAACTAGCTTGTTTTCTTGCAAAGCAGTTTCATTTTGTGTTTGATAGTTGTTCTCTCTTTCGTAAATCTTGAAGTCTAATTAGAGAGAATTAGCTTTTGCAGTCATTTACTAAAGATCAAATACAGAAAAATTCACAACTGGTCCATATTAGGGGCCTGGGCGCTTAATATGGACCAGTGATGAGACCTTCGAGAATCACTGTAAAAATCCCCGTTTACTTCAAAATAACATGATACAACTTGCAACTTACCATGCAAGTCAGACTACTTGAAATATGCTTCAGATTTACAGGTTTGTGTTCGACGAGAACTTTATTTGAAACACAAGAGAAAACTTTAAAACAAAAATCAAAAACAGAGAGAAAATAATTGAAATTATCAACTTTCACGTAAAGAAGACTGTATAATTTGTATAAGTCTCGAGGGCTAGTTATAGGTCATTTTCAGCAAGCCTCACCATCCTTTATCTTTTCTTTTCTTCTATTTGTTGAAGGTGGTACATATTAGGGGACACAGAGATACTTCGAGTTTTTGCTATAATTGTTTTGGTGACAGAAACTCGGGGCCAACACTGCTAAAGTGTAGCGAATACAGCTGTCCTATAATGCAATTTTTGTGTGTTTATAGCTTTGTCTTTAGAGAACAAAATAGTCCATTTTAAGCGTCAAATTTAGAGTGAACGAAGCTAAAAGTGTAAAGAGAACAAACTCAAACGTGTAAAGAGAACAAACTCAAACTAAATGACGACAAAACTGAAGCCATGCGTTTTTCATACTCCACCCCTACCCATGCTAAGTCTATTTCAGAACTCCCACAGGCCATCTCTTTGAACAATATTGACATCAAGTTCTCGGATACATCCCGTGATCTCGGAGTCTTTTTTGACAAAGATCTTAGCATGAAACAGCATGTAGTCCAAACATGTAAAGCAGCGCGAATGGAGATCCGGCGTATAGGTTCCATTCGACAGTACCTTACCGAAGACGCAACCAAAAGACTAGTCTGTTCCGGCATACTCTCTAGATTAGACTACTGTAATTCACTGCTCGCTGAAAGTCCCAAATCTGTCACCAAGCCCCTGCAACTAGTCCAGAACGCTGCCGCTAGACTCGTGTTTCGAACACCTATGAAACAAAGCGTCACGCCTCTACTCAAACAGCTACATTGGCTTCCAGTGGAACAAAGAATTAAATACAAGATCTGCTGCATTTTCTATCAAATTGCCGCGGGCACGGCTCCACAGTACCTGTCCGATCTCGTGCAGAAAAACAATCCTGAAAGGGTTGTCCGTTCTGCCTCCCAAAATAAATTTGTCAAAGCTCCTAAGTATCAGAGGGACGATCATGGTGGCCGCTGTCTTTCAGTCGCAGCTGATCATATCTGGAACAAACTCCCCTTGTCTCTACGTCTCAGTCCATCTCTGCCTTCTTTCAAAGCAAATCTCAAGACTCACCTCTTCAGAGAAGCATTCTATGATGATGTAGTTGTCGCGACCCTGTAAATGTGCACTTTCGGATGAACAATGTTTACTGTGTGTGTGTGTGTGTGTGTGTGTGTGTGTGTGTGTGTGTGTGTGCGTGTGTGTGGACATGTGTGGGTGTGTGTGTGTGTGTGCATCATAATTGTTGTGTATACTGAGAGTTCGTTCCTGTAAGAGCCTCTGGATTTTTGTAACATTTATGTTTTGTTTTTGGTTTTTGTTGTAAAGTGTTTATGATTGTGTTCTATTCCGTCAATGGCGTCATTCTGGTAATGATGTTGTTATTGCTTTTGTAAAGCACTTTGTGTGTTCGAAAGCGCTATAGAAATCACCATTATTATTATTTATTATTAAACAAAAACAAAAGGGAGACAAAACTAACTGTTTTGTGCGTTGTCCGTCCGCAACTTTTTCGACATGTGCAAGTTATCAAGAGAGGATACATGCAGCAAATGAAACTGTTCTGAGCGCTCTTGCACCGTTAGTTTGTCAGAACGAAAGGTGGTCCATATTAAGAGCCAGTCCATATTAGGAGCCCTACCCCTATAATTTGCACCTGTACGTGTGACGTCACAAACATACACACCTTCCTAATCTCGACTGCACTGGTGCTTCGGATGGTCTGCTAAATGTTCATCTCGGGAAATCAATATTTCAGTAAAGGTTGTTATTGGGGGAAAATTCTTTGGGACGAATACCATTTTTCCTCATTCTTTTACGCATTTCTCCTGTTCAGCACTGTGCTTATTGGAAGCACACGTGCCAAATGCAAATGATCAGAGGTACCCGGCTTAACAGTTAATTAAGTGAGATCAAATGACAATAACGTTGCTGCAAATGATTCAAGTGATGACGTGTTTCAACGCTATTATCACACCAAAGCCAGTTTTTGTTTGTTTTAATGTATTGATGATTTTATCATTCCGACACTGGTATAAATTCAAAATTCATACTCAAAAATGTCATCGCGCCCGTTTATGCTCACCCGTTACCGCCGTCATTTTCAAACCAAATCACCATTTCCTCACAATCGAAACTGACATTTACGTCGTCACATCTAAAACATGGCAGTTTATCGTAATAATGCACTCTGTAGGCCAAGTTTAGTTATACACACACACGCACATACAAATACTCATTAACCATAGGGTTAAAGATTACCAGGTTAGTGCGTTTATGACAAGCGTGACAGATTTGCTGTGGCGATGCACCGTGCGGTTTAGACGTGTGTTTTTTCTGTGCTGTGTGAATCAGGACTTGGTGGTCGCAGTATCAAAAGTATGTGAAAAAAATAACATAAGGGTTACATCAAATCATGCATATATACAGGCGCCAATCCTTGTAAAAATTTATCTTATGTATTGTTCATAACTGCGTTATACTTTTCACAAATTAATCTTTGCTTAAGATTTCTACTAAATGTCTGAAAATGAGGGATCGTTTTGTTCATTTTGGAAATATATACGTGGTGTTTGGCACAAATTACTAGCACATCAAAAACTTTATCGGTGACTACAAAAAGAACCAGATCTTTAGAAACTTTGATATTGTCACAATGGGTGCAGTTCGCCTTTAACCAATTTACATATTCTATCCAAAAAGTCTGTACTTTATCACACTCCCAAAACATATGTATAAGGGTTTCTTCATTTCTACCGCAAAATGTACACAATGACGTATCCAAAAATTTTCGCAAAAATAGAAACCGTTCTGTCGGCAGAATTCTATACAATAATCGGTACTGGAACCATCTCAGACAAGTATCTTTTGTTGTTTTAAAACCATGTTGAAAAATAACCTTCTTATCTAACAAACATTCAGACTAAAGATTCAGACCATTTTTCAATACATTTTGGGACCGTAACATGTTGGTAAATAAGTTGTGTCTTACCTTTACAAATACATTTCCACACAATGGGCTCTGTCATAATAAAATGTTTATCAAATTCTAAACCGATTTTTCTCTGATATTTTTTTAACAGCCTGGATTACACCTTCATACAAAAGTTATTTCATAATCGTCATGCAGTCAGTGTGTGCAGAAGCAGTTCTATGAAAATCAGTGGATAGCGAGTCTAAAAATAATACTGTGAGTGATGACAGTTTTCATGGTTTTCTGTGGGCGCATTTACACGAGTATACATAATTAGGAAGGGTGGGAGCTGAAGGGGCGTGTCATCAGACACACGTTCTTAGAACAACAGAGATGAAACCAACACCAAAGACGCCAAAAGTCCACTTCTTTTAGCTATATATCACTCATCTCCGAAAAAACAACAGCCCTGAAATAAAGTGTCTTCAGAACAATGTACCGTCTTACAGGCACACTAATGATCTCATCAAAACAGTTTGGCTTATCATATTAGATCTGACCAGGCTTTTACTCGGGGTAAGACCATTCCTTCAATTTGTCTCATGCCAAAACACAGCACCCTGGCTGCTTTTCGCGTTGAGTTTAATTGTTTTTGTGACTAGACTACATTTCAAATGTTACGTGTTGCATTTAAACACTTCATTCATCAAAACAATTACCTCTGTGCACAGGTAGCACTTAGACCGTTTGTTTCTTTGGTATGTGACAGAGTGGAGGCATGTTCTTATTTCATGTAAAAGCCTGCCCCGATCTTAGAAGGTACGCCTAACAGTTTTCAATAGAAGCATTGAGCCTTTAAGCTGAATCCAAACTGTGTTAGATCTGAAACATTCAAAGGTAAGCCTGGTTTGTCTCCAACAACAATAAGAAAGGGAGAGAGAGGGACCCACACCCACACACACAAACACAAACACACACACTCACACAACCACATCTTACGCATATATCGTTTTAGATATCCGTCTCCGTTTCTTTATGTAAACAGTGTGATTTACTGGTTGCATGTGATATCCGCTCTTGTTACAAAATGTTCGACAAAAAAATCATTGTAAAATTACTAAGTCTACGGACATGCATTGACCTAATTCTGCTGAATCGTATGTCTTTTTTGACTGCTTAGAAAAGCAAAGGACGGAAATAACATTTCCTCAAAGCCAAATTGGATGTTGCAATGGTGTACAAAATATGTTTATTTCTTTATTAATGATAAAACATCGCATTTGGTAAAAACCATTGGTGTATACAAGCACTTAAAGCCACTAACCCCCGGTCTGTGTTGACGTGTGTTTTCGCATGTATGGTCACAGTAACGTGCGTATCGCGTACACTAGGATTTTCTGCCATATGAAATTAATATCTTTTGATGCCGAATAAACAGACAAACACGTCAGTATGATACAGTGATTACATTATTTTGTATTTCTTTGAAAACACGCCTTTACTAAACGCTCATTTTCTTTCCAAGCACCTAGCCAATGGAACACACTACCTCTCCCCCTCCGCCAACAACAGTCCCTCGAATCATTCAAATCTGCACTCAAGACATTCCTTTTTTCCAAATAATCCATGCATTATACACTGCCCACCCCATCCCACCCTGAATAACTGTACATATTTTAATGTTTGATGGTGTGTGTGTGTGTGCTAGTGACTTTAAGTCTCCGTGTGTGTGAACGAGTGTATGTGCGCCTTGAGTCGCCTGTTGGTGAGATATGTGCGCGTTATAAATATTCGTATTATTATTATTATTATTAGTCTTAGAAAAAAATCGAAATAGGATTAGAAGACCCAAGAAACCGGAAGTAGAACTCAATCACTGCTTGCAATCATATATATACGGTAGCTTATTGCTGTTAAAACATTCTCAAACGTTTTGTGATCAGTAAAACGTTTACTTTTGAGCGTACAATGATGTCATTTAGGTTTAATTTAATTACACATTCTACGAACACTATGCAACGAAAGTACATTTCAGATACATGAAACCATGACAATAACATTTTCGGCAAATTCCAACCTATATGAATTAACGATGCATTACATAAGATTCAAAAACAAAAATGTACTTTTTTTCATAATCATATGCACTTTTGTTGGAAAACCCTTTTCCTGAGATAACGTGTGAACATCTGAAAATTGCGCATCAGCTAGTAGATAACCGGAAGTTGAATAAAATGCGAATGTGACACCGTTCTGATAGTTCCTGGTTTTTATCTCGAATGGCTTACCTACTCATATGTATATTTTTTGATGAGGTAAGTGGCAAATGAGAGTTCATACCCCCTAACCATAGGACGTAATTTACAGTTAAGGGTAGGTTTCGATTTAATCGAACATAACTTTTATCCAGCGTTTTCGACAATCTCAAATGCATACACTTCAACGTACAATGTAACTAACTTAATAATGGCAGTGCCTGCTACGAACAGATGACTTGCACTTTTTGAAGAAACCGGGATACGTCTAGGATTAATTTAAAAGTAATAATGTTCGACCCCAGACTAAGGGGTGCACTTTATAAGAAGTCCATTTCTATACCATTCCCAAAAGGCAAATTAAGAATTCAGAAAGATCCTAGCTTACTTTAGTGAAATGTAATCTATTTGCATACCCTTTGGGTGCATGCTGTGGGGAGTTTAGCTTGTTTTGTCATAGTAAATGCAGACATTGAGACATGTATGAACGTTTTCTGAGATTTGAAGCTGGCGCAATGAACAACAGGTATGCCAAATATAACTAATGCTACAATCACTTATCATTTACTCTAATTACATTTTGAGCATAGAATTTCACATACAATGGTCGTCATAGCAGTGGTGAGTCTCTTTCTAATGATATATAAGTCTTTTTCGGTCATGCTTTCCGTCTGGTAGGGTGCAAAAAGACATTTTGTACATAACGAAACTGCATGTCAAAAGTCAAAAACGATTACCTTTAATAAACAGATGCATAAAGCTTCATAACAGATTATTTTTGTTTTTAATAATGTCAATATATATCAAATACGAGTTTTATGAAATGCAAAATACTTATTTTAGACAAAGAATTCGACATTATGAGGCAAAACCGGAAGTGACAATTTAGAAAACGACAATATCCGTTTAAACAAACACGTATTTCCTTATAACAGTTTCATCTTTCGTATGCTGCATCAAATGACATCTGGCAGGACAAAACTATCTTCTTCCCGGGCTGTGTTTATGTCAGCTTTTTTCCCCAGTCGATCTTTTTCTCTTTTTTGCAGCTGATGCACATTGA
>NC_090250.1:15369942-15377442 GCF_037325665.1 Littorina saxatilis | reverse complement strand
CAGATGGACCACAGCAGAACAAACATACAGACCAACACACACAAAAACGATAATCAAACGAAAGAACATAACAAGTCGCGTAAGGCGAAATTACTACATTTAGTCAAGCTGTGGAACTCACAGAATGAAATTGAACGTAGTCCGCCGCTAGTGCAAAAGGCAGTGAAAGTGACGAGCCTGTTTGGCGCGGTAGCGGTTGCGCTGTGCTTCATAGCACGCTTTACTGTACCTCTCTTCGTTTTAACTTTCTGAGCGTGTTTTTAATCCAAACATATCATATCTATATGTTTTTGGAATCAGGAACCGACAAGGAATAAGATGAAAGTGTTTTTAAATTGATTTCGAAAATTTAATTTTGATCATAATTTTAATTTTTTTTAATTTTCAGAGCTTGTTTTTAATCCAAATATAACATATTTATATGTTTTTGGAATCACAAAATGATGAAGAATAAGATGAACGTAAATTTGGATCGTTTGATAAACAAATTATTTTTTTTACAATTTTCAGATTTTTAATGACCAAAGTCATTAATTAATTTTTAAGCCACCAAGCTGAAATGCAATACCGAAGTCCGGCCTTCGTCGAAGATTGCTTGGCCAAAATTTCAATCAATTTGATTGAAAAATGAGGGTGTGACAGTGCCGCCTCAACTTTTACAAAAAGCCGGATATGACGTCATGAAAGACATTTATCGACAAAATGAAAAAACGTCCGGGGATATCATTCCCAGGAACTCTCATGTCAAATTTCATAAAGATCGGTCCAGTAGTTTACTCTGAATCGCTCTACACACACACACGCACACGCACACACACACACACACACACTCACACACACACATACATCACGACCCTCGTCTCGATTCCCCCTCTATGTTAAAACATTTCGTCAAAACTTCATTTCATTTCATTACTTTATTGTCCCATCGCTGGGAAATTCGGGTCGCTTCCTCCCAGTGGAAAGCTAGCAGCAACGGAGTCGCGCTACCCAGGTGTCTGCGTGTATTCAGCCACCTGCACTTATGGCAGAATGACCAAGGTCTTTTACGTGCCATTGTGATGACACGGGGGTGGGACATGGCTTCCGTCTCTGGGTCTGCACATAAAGTTGACCCGTGTCCGTCCCGGCCCGAATTCGAACCTGCGACCTTCCGATCACAAGTCCAGTGCTCTACCATCTGAGCTACCGGGCCCCCAACTTGACTAAATGTAAAAACGAACACATAAACTGACGAATAAACAAAATAGCAAACTCTGATTCACACATATGAATAGTACGGAGAAAATACAGCAGGAAATATTAAAAACATTCTCTTTAGAATGAATGCAACATTCAAGCAAGGGACGCAAATGTGATTTCTATTTGCCTCTGTCATTTTGTGGACGAGTTGCTTCCCTTACTACACACCAACGCTCTGCTGCTTCAAAATTATTGTTCAACGATTCTCTGTCGCATGGAACAATGCCCCAGTGGTGGTGGTGATGGCGATGGTTGATTGCAATGGTACACACCCACACACCCACGCACGCATTCCTGCACCCATGTCCGAACACACACACACACACCCACACACACAACTACAAACACACATACACACACACACACAACTACAAACTGACACACACACACAAACACACACACACACACATACATACATAAACACACACACACACACACACACACGCACGTACACACTGACACACACACATACACTCTCACACACACACACACACACACACACACACACACACACACACACACACACACACACACACACACACACACACACCTTCCTCTGCAAATCCCACTCAATACAAAACTATTTCTTCAACATTGACGCGGCCCTTGCTACACCAACTGAGCTACCGTTCCCCCTGTTGTTGTTGTTGTTGTTGTTGTTGTTGTTGTTGTTGTTGGGTTTGTTGTTGTTGTTGGTGTTGTTGTTGTGTTGTTGTTGTTGTGGTTGTGGTGGTGATGTTGTTGTTGTTGTTGCTGGTTGTGGTGATGGCGGACGTGGTGGTGGTGTGCGCGTGTGGTGATGTTGTTGTTGTTGTTGTTGTTGTTTGTTGTTGTTGTTTTCGTTGTTGTTATTGTTGCTGATGTTTGTTGGTGGAATATGGTAGTTGTGGTGGTGATGGTGGTGGTTTGCGGGGCAGTCTAAACAGAGCATTGGTGCATTACCCTAGTTTTAACAGGTACAGTGAGACCTCCGTTAAACGACGTCCAAACAAATTAAATAATCAGGACTTAAAAAGGAAAGGTCTTAAAATGGAGTCAAATTTGAAGAGTTTACGTACAGAAAATATGTTAAAGCCAGGTTTTAAAAGTGGGTTCTAATAAAACTAATTTTTTTTCTACTTTTTTTTTTTGGACTCCATTTTAAGACCTTTCCTTTTTAAGTCACTGTACACGGCGCATCCTTGTTAGAGAAAATGATGATCGCGATAGTGCTGCAAAATGTGCTTTCGTTGGAGGTAAACGAAAGGGAGCTGTAATGTCAAATAAAAGATCGAAATGATAGTGGAATGGCAGGTTTGTTTTATTGCCCGTCCTTGCCCTTGAAAAAACAAATGATTTAAGTGATAGCGCTGATTTTGATCAACCTTTGCTTTTGAGTGCCGGAAGGAAATTCTTTTTGTTCAGTGTGCATTGTCGGAAATGAAGGAGGTTCACGCGAGCACTAACGTGTTTGCATTGTACGTAGTCTGTTGTTGTGTTAAACTAGTTTTATTACACCCCCGGTATAGGGGTGTGTATAGGTTTCACTCGATGTGTTTGTTTGTTTGTTTGTTTGTTTGTTTGATTGTTTGTTTGTTTGTGTTCGCATATAGATCTCAAGAATGAACGGACCGATCGTCACCAAACTTGGTGAACAGGTTCTATACATTCCTGAGACGGTCCTTACAAAAATTGGGACCAGTCAAACACACGGTTAGGGAGTTATTGGTGGATTAAGATTAAGAGTGACATATTAATGGTCAAAGGGAAATAACCTTCTCAGTTGGTGGCAGTGAGAATGGTTATTTCCCTTTGACCAACGGGGGTGTTTTTCCTACCTCGACGTACCCTTTCGCAATGGACCCTGTGTTCACGCGAATAAACATTCTGACTTCTGACTTCAGACTTCAGACTTCAGACTTCAGACTTCTGACTTCTGACTTCTGACTTCTGACTTCTGACTTCTGACTTCAGACTTCAGACTTCAGACTTCCGACTTCTGACTTCTGACTTCTGACTGTCTCTCTGTTTCTCTGTCTCTCAGTCTCTCTGTCTCTCTGTCTCTGTCTCTGTCTCTGTCTCTCTCTCTCTCTCCGCATGTAATAAAGTTCTGAGTTCTCTGACGGGGGTGTTTTTCCTACCTCGGAGGAATGTCTTGTTTAAATAATGTTTGTATAATGTTGTCTTTTGTTGTACAATTACACTTTTCTGTCAAATCATCTTTTGGGGATAATACACACAGGACTACATAGTCGTCTTTAGCACACGCTACTAGTATCGTTCCGTTATTAAGGTTCATAGTGTTAGTCAAAAATGAGTCCTGGGCGGTACAAATATATGCCAGGTATGAGGTAACCATTGAAAAACTCATCCTTGTGTATACTTACCATTAGAATGAAAGTTAATAATTTCGTCTGCACTTTAAACCCCTCCAGAGCTAACACAAAAAACATGGAATACAAGAAGAAGAAGAAGAAGAAGAAGAAGAAGAAGAAGAAGAAGAAGAAGAAGAAAAAGAAGAAGAAGAAGAAGAAGAACAACAACAACAACAACGCAACCACCACCAACAACAAGAACAACAACAAGACCAACAACAAGAACAACCAGAAGAAGAAGAAGAAGAAGAAGAAGAAGAAGAAGAAGAAGAAGAAGAAGAACAACAACAACAACAACAACAACACCAACACCACCAACAACAACAACAACAACAGAAGAAGAAGAAGAAGAACAACAACAACAACAACAACAACAACAACAACAACAACAACAACGCAACCACCACCAACAACAAGAACAACATCAAGAACAAGAAGAAGAAGAAGAAGAAGAAGAAGAAGAAGAAGAAGAAGAAGAAGAACAACAACAACAACAACAACAACAACAACAACAACAACAACAACAAATCGTAAGAAAATAATTATGAAAAACATCATGAGCTGTCTGGATGGTGGCCTCTAGTCTAGACATGGCCAGCAGGACGAGAGTTTTGATTCCAACCGTTCTGTCTCCAAGATTGATTCAGGCCACGAGAGGCCTGCCGACCAGAAGACGATCAAATTAATTACAGGGATTTGAA
This sequence comes from Littorina saxatilis, assembly GCF_037325665.1. Classification (NCBI taxonomy): domain Eukaryota; kingdom Metazoa; phylum Mollusca; class Gastropoda; order Littorinimorpha; family Littorinidae; genus Littorina; species Littorina saxatilis. The sequence goes on along the minus strand of NC_090250.1, from coordinate 15,373,145 downwards.
ATAAAGAAGATCCGTATTTATCCTTATTAATCTCCTTCCAGATTCTTTATATGTGCACACACACACACACACAGTCAATCATCTGACTCCCGCTCAGAAGTTTAGGAAAGCAGAGAGAAGATTAGAAGAATTTGTAGTCTTTCACCAACTCATTCTTTCCAAACAATAGCCAATGGTTTAATTAGAACATACAAATTGGTTTGTTTCTGACATAGCAAATATCAACTCATTCCTCAAATTCTCAAATATTTTCTTGCTTACAATAATCAATTCATGACCTTTTGAAACTCATTCATTCATTGTCCACGACCTTGTGAAACTCACTCATTCATTGTCAACGTCATAACATATTTACAAGGACAAGAAAGCAAATAAACAAAACATAACTTTTACGTTATGTAGAGGTGACGATGTAGCTAGCCTTCAACCTTACGGCCTCCATCGCACCCTCGCCACTCTGGCACCACCCCGCACAAGTCAGACTGGGGCGGCCTGTTACAAAATATAACACCCTACTGTAACAACTAACAATATTCAAAAACACACCAACCGAGCACAAGAAAATTATACAATTCCGAAATTATTCAAGTACACAAGTCATGTCCGCGCATACAAAAGAAATGTTCAAGTTCACACAAAACTAGCAAAGTACCTCATCTTCCAATATGGCGGCACCCATACAAAAGTCCAAGTCATCCCGGCAATGTTTCCCGGTTCCAAGGTTGACATCAAAAGCAAGAGCAGGTTTTCTCATCCGAGAGCCCAGGTCGAATGACTTTCAATTGTCAGGCAGTTTACAATCACAACTCACAAAATCAGGCGGTTGCGATTATAACGTGAACAACTCGCACAGTTGTAAATTCACGTGCCGCGAACCCAGTTTGACCGTCCGTAGCTAACCATGGAATTTTCCTGAACTGTTAAAAGTTTCCACTCTCAAAGTTAAACCACTCCTGACAACCTCTTTGTATTACAAAAAGCACTAGTTATATCCCTTCAACTATAAACACCATAACCGCGATTCATTACATCACCCCTTTCCCCGATTAAAAAAAAATGTGAACTCAAAATGAACATTTTTTTTTCTTCAAAAACTGTACAAGTATAAGTATTCCAGTAACAAGACAATTTTTTTAAATACATATATATAAAAAAAAAACACAAATAGATTAATAAATAATCACAGCATAAGGAAAACATTTATTAAATACTCTGTCCGTTCCCAAAGAGTGCAATCAGTTTACAACCAAAAGACAGTGCCATCCACCAAAAAAGTGACGAAAGCCACGAGGCTGTCCTTAAACATGAGCAACAATGGCAAGCATAATAAACCACATTTACGCCGCCGTGTAGATAATCACCCACTGTGTTAATCCACAATAGTTATACTCATGGACATTCAGCAATTTTCGCCTATTACTGAATGCAATAACATTGACGTTCTTGGTACCAAAGATCGCCAACAAAGTTTGAGTAGCCCCCGCTAAACTCAATACAGTAAACCTCGACTACAACACAAATTGGTACTAGCATCAAAATATCCAAACAAATTTTTCCAGCCAGATTAAAAAAAATAATCACAATGTGAAAAAAAAACAAGAACAAAATCAAATTAGTTCTTAATACATACACAGCATATCAACACTCACAGCACAAAAAGTATTGTCCTTGTTGATTGCAGAAAGTCTTTTCACTGTCCTTTCAACCATCATGTTCCATTCACTTCGTCAAGCGTGACAACACATCAGCCTCAAAATTCCTGACTCCAGGAATTGGCACTACTGTGAATGAATACTCTTGGAGAGACAGAGCCCATCGCAACAGTCGGCCGTTGGCAGTTTTGGACTGTCGTAAGTACGTCAACGGTCTGTGATCAGTCTCAACAAAGAAATGTGAGCCAAACAAGTAGCGATGGAATTTGTCAACTGCCCACACCAACGCTAGGCACTCTCTCTCCACAGTAGAGTATCTGGTTTCTCTTTCCAGCAGTTTTCTGCTGGCATACAGAACTGGATGAAGGACGTCGTCATCATCAGGCTGCAACTTTGCCTCCCTGTTCGCCTTTTCTTCTTCAATATCGAGACGACGATTTTCAATCTTAGCTTGTTCAGCTAACTCTCTCTCTTTAATCTTAGCTTGTTCAGCTAACTCTCTCTCTTTAAGCTCACGTGCAGCAGCGAGTTCTTTTTCTTGTAGAGCAATATCATTTTCTCTTTTTCTTCTTGCTGCTCTTTCCTCACGCAAATTATCCTCCACATACTTGTTCAGTGATGCACCATCTTTTCCTAAGGCTTCACCCTCCACCTTAAACTGCGCTACCAAAGCTTGAACCTCTTCTTGAGATGCCATCGTGAACAAACCGCTATCACTTAAGCAAACTATGACTATCCTCTACATAGAATGCTAGAGGGCAACACCAAGACTTAGCTTTGACTAACGTGAACACAATAGTCCACTAAACTTTAGAATTTACCTGACTTCCTCAAGTTCAGTACTAAAGTGACACAGTCTAGGAAACCGATCAACCGAACTTCAAGGGGAAACAATCAATACATTTGAAACTAGGCTCCGCTCAAAAACTTGGCCTAGGAACTAGACATACCCCCATTCCCATACACTTATGAATCAAGGCATTGCTGACCCACAACTATTTACAAACTGTGTACACGTAAAAGGGAAAATTGATGTGTCATGTATTATTCACTTGTAGGTAAAACTAACCTACAGGGCGCTTCATGTAAAGTAGGGGGGAAAAAATAACCTACTCACAAGCAAGAACCAACACTCAAAGAGACAAATTATTCTCAAAAATATATAGAATGTTAACTTGAGTGTCAGATAAGCAAATGACTCACTCCTGTCCAAAATATGTCGTTCAGTCAGGCACAGGATGCATCCGTCCACAGACCAAGGAGCTCCCTTCACAGGCAGATGACAAGGATGTCCATCCTCCAGACTGCATGCATCAGCATCTGCGCAAAACCAAACAACACTTCAGCACTACAAGTCAATATTATAAAATAAGCCTAACTGCACTCAAGGGAACGCACCAAAAAAAAATAATTAATCTTCAAAAATTTTCCAATTAATACAACCGCAAGCTCGCCAATGTAAGAGATTTGAAATAAAGAAGATCCGTATTTATCCTTATTAATCTCCTTCCAGATTCTTTATATGTGCACACACACACACACACAGTCAAT
>NC_090250.1:15334942-15364942 GCF_037325665.1 Littorina saxatilis | reverse complement strand
CTAGAGGAGACCTGAAATGGGCTAAGGACCGGGTTGGGTCGTCTTGGGTCAGTTCTGAAATGGTTACTTTATGGGCTGTTATCCGAACGGACACCGGGGCTTCATATTTTTGCCTGCATGTATTCGTGTTTCCAAGGCCTGAGACTTTCGCTGTGACCCTGGGATCTTTATCGTGCGCTTGCGTGCACACGGGGGTGTTTGGACACCAAGGAGAGTCTGCACAAAGTTGACTCTGGGACACACATCCCGCGCCGAACTTGCGGGTTGAACCCACGCTGATAGTAACAACCGGTTTTAAAGCCAGCGCCTCTACCGACTGGGCAAACTCCCCACCCAATATCAATGTCAAGGCCTGGTGCTGCAGCCTGAATCGTTGATCACACAAACTTTACTGAAACGTTGTCGTGCACATGCAAGATGTTCGTATGATGCGTTGTGTTCATTGTTATATCGTGATCAACAATCCACAATTTTTAGCTACTTTTTCAGTTTTTATTTGGCTCACTTTAATTCACACTAAAGTGCGTTCTACCCGGATTAGAAAAAAGTTATCGGCTTGCCTTTGAAGGTTATGTCAGACAATTGATTTCCCTTGTTACTTTTTAACATAGTTATTTCCTTTGTTACTTTTTAACATTGGCTCCCTCTGGACTTCCCATTTTAATTCCGCTGTTGCGCCTACATGCCACTCTTGAAGATGTATGTCTTTTGACAGTACTCGATAAAAGCTAAGGAAAACGTCCTTGACGACATGCGAAACGTTGCGTAGGCAGGTGTTTCTTTAAGTTTAAAAAGAGGTGGCGGTGTGAGGGAAAATTATATTTATATATTGTGTTGCACTTTAGGTTGATAATTTATAGTCTACGATTTGCAAACCGCATTGACAAACTGTAGCAATGGCAACGACAAACACAACGCATACAGCTCTACAATTCGATCGCTTAATCACTTCCCTTTGTTTATAAGATCGTGTCATTAGTGTCTAGTTCTGCATTGCCTTTCTTCCTTCGTTTTGATTGTCATTACAATTCCAATTCTCGTTACAGATACATGTGAAAATGTGTGTGCAGCAGAAATCACGAAGGATCACTTTCAAAGAAAATACAGAGTTTCGCTTCAAAATCTAACTGTTGGTTTCGCGCGATCACAGTGGCCGCCATCTTGGAAAGAAGGGATAGTCAAGCGAAAGGGGCGATCAATCTCGATGATGACAGATGGAAAAGGGATTGTCTCCCCGCAAAGCCCGACTGATTTATTGCCCTTGACGGGCGCAGAGGCTAATTCATGACAACCGGCTCTCTTATTGAATTCATCGCCTCAATGCAGAACACGACCCGTTGAATCTGTTGCATGGTAGAGCCCAGAGCCCAGAACCTTTTCTGTTGTCGCTTTGGGTCCCGTGTTGTTTTCACCGTGGTTTGGGCAGAGATCTCTGGGGCAAAACTATTCTGTTCCGAGGCAACATTCGCCTCGAATCGTCTGCGGAATCAGTCAACGTTGCGAATCTTTTGTTCAGTGCTGGGAGCGCTTGGTTCGACGTGGAGAGACTATGCTATGGCCATCCCTTGATATCACTGTGCTGAGCTTTTAGCATTTATTTAGCCGCGGTGGTGTGTGAACTTTGTATGCACTTGCATGTAGCTTGCAGCTAGAGCAAAACAGTTAGGTTTTATGCACGTGTATGCACTTCGTAGGGCAGATTCTAGGTTGTCAAATGTCCCATTCACTGTGATGTGGTACGCTTTAATTACTGCTGTAATGTCCTCATCAATTTGTCGTGGAATGACCGGAATCAGTCCCTTGACATGCCCATGTACAGAATCTTGTGTTTTATGATATGCACTTGCATGCACGAAAGGGATACATTTTGTTTGGGTCTAGAGTGTTCCAGACATCGTTATTTTGCAGGCTCTTCAGACTCTGTGTTTTGTTCTGTCTGCCCATGGTTGTACCTTGAATCTCGTCGCCGAATTGACCATGCGGCAAAACTATTTTGAGTCACATTTGTGTCTAGAGTAAAAAGAGCTCAGTATTACGAAATGTGTCTAGAGTAAATAGAGTTTGGTTTTACCTAATGGGAAGAGATTACATATTGGTCACCTCTCTGTATCTGTACAAGACTGTAAGCATATATTTTCTGGATGGAACTGCAATGCCATTACTGACATGTATACAACGTCTACAACAGCTGACTTCATCTGAAAGAAGAGTCTCAGTGGCTGTCTCTCTCTTCACTCAGCTACCCTCTCACCTTCCCACCTTATTTTCTCGTAAAAGTAATGTCCCTGTATGCAACAGGACGAAGCCACAGAATGTTATCTTGCTTCTTTAAAACGGCAGGGATTTAATGGACCAGCAAATTAGATGGACCAGCAGCAAAAAAGATGGACCAGCAGCAAAAAAGATGGGTTTCAACAGCAAATTAGCTGCGATAAATATTTTTGGCAGCAAAAAATATACTTAGCAGCAAATTGGATATTTTAGCAGCAAAAAAGATGGTTAACCAGCAGATTTGCTGTTTGAACAGCTGAGATGATATTTAAACTGCAAATTAGATACTTTACCAGCAAGAAAATACAACTGACAGCAGAATTGATGGTCACAGCAGCAGAATAGATGATCACAGCAGCAGATTACATGAATTCAACAAACGTGACCACATATGAACTGTAATCAGAGTTGTACGTATCTGGGTCTTATTCACCTGAGCTTTGTTCGCCTTCTAGCAATTGTGGGTTGACATGTACTTTATTACGGCACGCTTTATTACTGACACCTGGTACGAAGGCTACGCCCCGGGAATTCCTTCCACAAACAATGGACTGGAGGCAATAAACCAGACCATCAAACGTCAGAACACATTTCGTGAGAGGCTTGACTTGTCCAGATTGCTAACCCTTGTTGAAAGAGACATTGTCCTGAACTGGTCCAGGGAGAGAGACAACGCTCAGCCTGATCATATTCCAGTGGCCCAAGAACCAGACAGAACCTTGCTTTGCTGGACGGCTGCCTATCAGTGGGCATCTTCAAACGCAAAGTCCATCAAGAGGAACCAGAAAGTGTTCGTGGACCCGAAGACAGCTGTCAGGATTCAGCAAGACCAGTTCCAGAGAGCCTCTTGGGAATCGTTTGACCAGTACAAGGAGAGCCGGAACTCGGTTTGGAGTCTGACCGTGGAGGACAACAGAATTGACTGCAATTGCCCTGTCTACATGAAGTCCAACATATATATATGTAAACACTCACTTGGCATGGAAATCCGGCTGTCCATTTCTGAACCACCAGCACAGGCAAAGACCGTCCCCCTGGGAGAGAAGCGAAAGAGGGGACGACCTAGGCTGGCAAAACCAGCTCTCATACGTCAGTAGGTCTGGTGTACTTGCTGCTAGCGCTCTGTATGGGCATTCTCTGCATCCGACTGTCTGGTGTACTTGCTAGGGCGCTCTGCATGGGCATCCTCTCACATTCCTTTTTTTGGTGGTGGTGCAAGATGGTGTGTGTGTGTGTGTACGTGTGTTGATTTTTTTCAAATAGAGTGAATGCGATTTCATGTTTTTGTCCATTTTCTGTATGAACTTTTTCTTCAATTGTTATTACGATTTTGCTGATTTGTGTCCGTTCTGCTGTTTTTTCATCCTTTTTGCTGTTCTCATTTTGCTGTATTTTTCATCTTTTTTACTGTTAAATTAAAGAAATCTGCTTGGCTGTTCAATTCATCTATTCTGCTGTTGAATTCATCCAATTTGCTGCTTCACATTCGCTGCTCACTCCTTACTATTTGCTGTTGAAACCATCTATTTTGCTGGTAAACAAATTTTATGCGCTTTAAAACTGGTTTGAGTTCCGGTGGCAAACCTAATTGCCCTAGTTTCACTTCTGCCTCGAGGGACAGTGGTTGACAAAGTTATCTCGGCCTAAATGCGTGCAATGGAACATGTAACTGCAATCAGTAAAATTATTTTAAAATTTGTGATTAATTCAGCATGCTATGCACCCAGAAAAGCAAGTTCTAAATGAATAAAAAAGGAACTGAATAAACAGACAATGAGTGGGAACCAAAGGGTATCCAAAAGAGTTCAATTATTCCACCACTCACATAGACAGACATTGACGAAAAGCCATAAACAGGTGATCGACCGAAAATACATTTTAAACAGACCAATCGAACGACTGACAGACGTACACACAGACAGACACACTAATACAACTACCCTACTGCCCTTTACTGCTTCTCCAGGATTTGGGCAGGTGTGGCATATCTTTGCGACTCGGCAGACGGCTTTTGCGATAAACAATGATAGCAGATTTAATGATAATCTGCGATCAACCATGCTCATAATGTCGCATGCGACACGCTGTTTAGAATAGGTTTGCGACAGGCAAATAATATGTGCCCAACCTCGCAACAACCATCTCAATCTCTCAAATAATATGTGCCCAAACTCGCGACAACCATCTCAATCTCTCAAATAATATGTGCCCAAACTCGCGACAACCATCTCAAACTCTCAAATACTATATGCCCAACCTCGCGACAACCATCTCAATCTCTCAAATATTGTGTGCCCAAACTCGCGACAACCATCTCAATCTCTCAAATACTATGTGCCCAAACTCGCGACAACCATCTCAATCTCTCAAATAATATGTGCCTACAAATACTGTGCCCAACCTCGCGACAACCATCTCAATTTCTCAAATACTAAGTGCCCAACCTCGCGACAACCATCTCAATCTCTCAACTACTATTTGCCCAACATCGCGACCACCATCTCAATTTCTCAAATACTATGTGCCCAACCTCGCAACCACCATCTCAATCTCTCTCTTACCACGCGCAGTCCGGGCTCTCCCGTAGCAATTAGACGACTAGCTGTGATCACACGTATCGGATGCATCACTCTCGTTTCAAGGGAGGGGGGAGGGGGGTGGGGCGGATTGACAAACACACCAACGTTAGGGTGCGTTGTTGCATCGGCAATCGATCTTATTCTACATGACTAGTGCCCGTAAAACACTCGTTTCGCCTTAGGGTTTTCTTGTGTGCAAAGGGCCTTTCGATAGAACGGGTTGTTCAGAGTATGCGTTGTGGGCGGGACCGGGGATGGGGTAACTTGGTTGTGTAGTGCATTTATTGTTGCTTGCTGTGTGTGTGTGTGTGTGTGTGTGTGTGTGTGTGTGTGTGTGTGTGTGTGTGTATGAGTGTGTGTGTGTGTGTGTGTGTGAGTGTGTGTATGTGTGTGTGTGTGTGTGTGTGTGTGTGTGTGTGTGTGTGTTTATGTGGCACCTACACTCCAAACCTAGCACCATCATTTTCCCGCTTCCATTCTTTGGAATAACTCTCACTCTGGCCTCACAATACTCACGCTGGTACTCGATCTCTCTGTCACCACCACTCTCTCTGTCACCACCACTCTCTCTGGTCACCACCACTCTCTCTGTCACCACCACTCTCTCTGGTCACCACCACTCTCTCTGGTCACCACCACTCTCTCTGTCACCACCACTCTCTCTGTCACCACCACTCTCTCTGTCACCACCACTCTCTCTGTCATCACCACTCTCTCTGTCACCACCACTCTCTCTGGTCACCACCACTCTCTCTGTCACCACCACTCTCTCTGTCACCACCACTCTCTCTGGAACTGGTCTGGAATGGACCTGAATCCACACATTCACGCATTCTCACACACACACACACACACACACACACACACACACACACACACACACACACACACACACACACACACATTCGTTTAAACAGACGTACATGTGTACATTCGACACAGATAAACAGACATACAGACATACAAACATGCATAATACAGACACATGTAGAGAAATACGTGTTGATATGTGTGGAATTCGAACACACGACTAGGAACTTGGCAGTGTTTGAATACTTATGCCCGCGGCCACTCTGCTCGCTTGAAAGTTTGATAAAAATATGTTTACATAAAGTTCAGTGAGCGAATGTTCACTAAAGAGAGAAACAGCAAACAAGGATCAGTGATTGAACCTCAGGATTTTATCACGTCTGTTTAAACAGTCACACGGCACACACACACACACACGCGCACACGCGCACACGCACGCACGCAAGTACACACACACACACACACACACACACACATACACACACATACACACAAACTCACTATGTTTCATTTACTTGTTGGCTTACAATCAGTCCGGTTCGACTTTTACATACAGCATCAAAACTACTCATCAACATGCACACATGCAACCTTTGAACACCAAGGTCGTTGGGTCGCAGAAATCAATACAGTTTAACTTGTGCTGACGGATGCTATCGAACGTCATTTCAAATCGACATTCGTCCCGTAATTCCAAAATAACCCTTTTCCAGCCCAGCTGCAGCAAACTCGTTTCAAAGCCATTTGCCTCCCTTCCCACAATGCCGCCTTACAAAACCGGATGTAACGCCATTTCCCTTGTTAGCGACGAACGCATTCATGCGAAAAATCTGTTCCACGAGGGACCACCAGCTCCCAGGGATTCCAGGACAACGAGCATTCGATTGTTCCGGCGTTTGAGTTCGCGCACCGCGCTCCATAACCTTACAGCATTGCGGCAAACACCATCGGTGTCTTTTGTTTTCTGCGTCCCATTATGTCACGGGGACGATTTTAGGCTGTGGCGCGAAAGGTAATCTGTGTAGGGCAATAGCCTTTTGTGTTATTTTTGGTACCTGTGCGGGCAAAGCTTTATAGAAATGAAAAATGAATGCGTCTTCATGCATCTGTAGCATTTAGTTTAGGAGGTGCGAAAACAAAAGAGTGTGAACCTACAATCATGTTGCAGACGTCTGCGTTGAAGTTATCATGGGTCATTCTAGCTGTCAGTGTCATCGTCATTTTCGTCTTCTCGTCGTGCTCTTCATCTCCTCCCTTATCCTCCTCCTCCTCCTCCTCCTCCTCCTCATCATCATCGTCGTCATAGTCATCGTCATCGTCATCGTCATCATCATCGCCATCATATATATCATCAACTCTTTAGCATTCGGAAGGACGAACAGAATAACAATATCAGAAAGCAAAAATACACTCTCTATTACCCACTCTCTACCGATGACCGGTTGGCCTAGTGGTAAGGCGTCCGCCCCGTGATCGAGAGGTCGTGGGTTCGAACCCCGGCCGGGTCATACCTACGACTTTAAAATTGGCAATCTAGTGGCTGCTCCGCCTGGCGTCTGGCATTATGGGGTTAGTGCTAGGACTGGTTGGTCCGGTGTCAGAATAATGTGACTGGGTGAGACATGAAGCCTGTGCTGCGACTTCTGTCTTGTGTGTGGCGCACGTTATATGTCAAAGCAGCACCGCCCTGATATGGCCCTTCGTGGTCGGCTGGGCGTTAAGCAAGCAAACAAACAAACCCACTCTCTGTACACACAACAAGGAAGGAGGGTGGACAGGCGATATAAGTTAGTTCAGTCCTTCCACCAGTTTCCTTTGAAGACATCTCAACCTGAAAAACATAAATTCAAACCCACAGAAGAAAATACAAAACCAGCAAAAACAACAAAAATAGCAGGTAGACAGGCAGTCTGCTCGTGCAAAGTGTAGAGGGCCCCAAAGGGGGGGTATCATCACGATCACGGGAAGGGAAATTTTAGCTTTCACGATCACAGTTACCTTGATTTTTGTTTTCACGATCACAAACACCTTGACGAATAGAGGATCATAGAGTGATACAGCTGTGAAAAATGTACGTTGAAAATAAAATGCTTTGCAATAATGCCCATCACGATCACGAAAACAAATGACGATCACGATCACGAGACTTGATTTTTTTGTCATCACGGATCACGGGCAAAGTCCCATCACGATCACAGAAATGGACATTTCGGCAATCACGGTCACAGAAAGGTAAAAAAACGCCAATCACGATCACGATTTTAAACCCTTTGGGGCCCTCAGTGTAGGCTACACATGTAGGGCAAACAAGATGAGAACATTAAGACATAGTGTTTCTTCATTTACGAGGGTAATGATATAATTATGTATAAGTAGAAACAGTTCTGCTTTTTTACAACCGGCTTTAGCCGAAAGAGTAATTACACACGCAACATAAATTACAGGAACAAGATTTATCACATACAGGCAAAAAACGTATATATCAAAATGGAACACATGTTTCAGTTCATTTCAATGAATAAAGCAGAGAGATAGAGTGAGAGTGTGTGTGTGTGCGTGTGTGTGTCTTGCGTGTGTCTTGCGTGTGTGTGTGTATGTGTGTGTGTGTGTGTGTTTGTGTGTGTGTATGTGTGTGTGTGTTTGTGTGTATGTATGTGTGTGAGAGAGAGAGATAGAGAGAGAGAGAGACAGACAGACAGACAGACAGACAGACATGCAGAAGAAACCGATAGACAAGCATGCAGACAGGCAGACAGACGGACGGACGAGCAGACAGACAGACAGACAGACAGACAGGCAAGACAGACAGACATACAGGCAGGCAAGACAGACAGACAGACAGAGAATGATAGACAGAGAAAGAGACAGAGACTGGGAGAGAGAGAGAGAGAGAGAGAGAGAGACTCAGACTCAGACCTTTATTACAAAAGGATAAAGGTTTTAGGCAAAGCCTATTCTTCCAACCTGTCCTTTATACAACACATAAAGACAGACGCACATTAGGCCAAAAAAAAATTGTCTGTTTAGGGTAACCCGACCGACCCTATCGATTTGGCGCCGACCCAAAAACTGTTTTTTTATATAAAAAAAAAAAGAAAAAAAAAAGAGGTAAAAATGCTAAAAAGAGACATTTGGCGTTTCTTTCTCTCCCTTTCTCTCTGTTTTATTTATACGTTAGTTTTGAAACATGTATTCATCAAATATAAGAAGTGAATGTTCAGCCAACATAGCATTTACACACAAAAAAAAAAACAAAAAAAAAAACAAAAACAAAAAAAAAAACTTTACCTACCTACCGACCCTACTTCTTTTGGTCATGTTACCCTAAACAGACAATTTTTTTTTTGGCCTTAAAAATATAAATTCAATCATATAAAATACAGAAATACATTGTATGGAATGCAACACAATGTGTATTTAAGGAATTACATAAGGAGAACTCAAAAATTACAAAATTACATTGACATAGTTATACCTTTCATTTGGGAATAAAGTTGCTCCGATCAGCTACACATCCGTTAACACTAGTACAAAATGTTTAACAAAATAACAATCGAACAAGACATTTCATTCACGAATGATGTGTGAACGTGACTGTCTCTTAAACATTTTCACTGAAGTTGCATTTCTTATCTGTTGGGGGAAGGAGTTCCAGAGAAACGCTCCCGAGAAGGCTAAGCTCGATTTGTAGAGGTCTATGCGAGGTATAGGAGGGATGATTTTTTGGGACCCATATCTTTTTGTGGCATGTTTGAAATGTGATTGCAAATATTTAGGACAGTCGTCATTTAGAATTGTATACATGAACACAGCCTTGTTTAACGTCAACTGATCTTTCAAGGGGAGGAAATTCAAGAGCTTTAGTTTATCATCCGTGGACCTATTCAAATCATGCAGAATAAGTTTTGCAGCTCGGCGATGCAGGGAATTGAGTCTTTTTAAATGAACGACACTGCAGTTATCCCAAAGTGTCGATGCGAAGTTTATATGAGGCATTATGTGGGCGTTATGGAACATTTTGAGTGCTGCAGAATCTGCGTAATGCCTTAATTTTGATAACAGGTACACATTTGTTGATACTAGTTTGCAAATATTACTCAAATGAGTTTGCCATTTCAACTCTTGATCAATGGTAACACCCAATAATCTATGTTCCCTAACTTGCTGCACTTGAGTTGAACCAACTGACAGTTGTAATTGTAAAGGACTTAATTGGTGTTTTTGTCTCGTGGTTATCACCATACTCTTTGTTTTAATCGGATGAATGATCATTGCATTAGAAACGCACCACTCAGTGATTTCATCAACACTTGTTTGAAGAGAAGAGTTGACGGATTCCAAAGATGTTTGACTGGTGTGAACAGAAGAGTCATCCGCGAAGAACTCACATCTAACTTTTTCATCGGACACATGAAGGGGTAAATCATTTTATATAAATACAGAACAAGATCCTAATACAGACCCTTGAGGGACACCACTCCTGACAAACTTGTTTGACGAAGTTTTACAGTTAATGGATATGTCACAGTGGAAAGTGGAATCCAGTGGGATCTGGAATCGCCCTAGGGGAAATTGGAATTCTAGTTTCCCCTAGGGGAAACTGGAATTCCAATATCAACTGGAAAATATCTAGTGGAGATTGGAATTCTAGTTTCACCTAGGGGAAACTGGAATCCTTTCTCTAGGGGAAACTGGAATTCTGATTTGCCCTAGGGGAAATTGGAATTTGTATTATGAATGGTTTTACTGCTGATAAAGAACTATATTTGAATGTTAACGTGAGTGATACTGTGTGTGTATGGTTAACAATTATTTATTTTCATTCCAACAATGACAATTAAAAGATATTCTAGCGAAAATAAAACACAATCAATGACCAGCCATGCATGTGTAATGTTCTATTCGGTATTCTTGCATGCTTTGCTGTCTGTGTGACACTTGGTGCCACATTCAAGTCCTGCTTTTCTGCAGCAACAGCGCTTTGTAGTACACGGCCCTTTACACTTGCACACGCTGGCACCAGATGGCACCCTTGAACCCGTATCACGCCATTTCACGGAGAGACGACACGCTTTGATGAGAGATATTTCCTCAAGCAAGTCTGGGTTAACCTCATTCAGGCTTTCAAAATGTACACTTCTCAAATCGGAAAGTTCTTCGCCTGCGATCCACGGCCCGAGGATTCCGGTGGCGGAGTACAATTTGTACAGGTGCCTTTGTCCACCAACAGGCTTTGACATGAGTACTTTGCACGGTAACAAGCGAGCATCACTATTAGCTCTGTCTACCTTGTGGATGTTCAAGCCCACAGTATCACCAAGAGAGTACACCTTCGTTCTCGAAGCCACTTTCTTCACGTACCGTGATTCTTGTTTCTTCGCGGCTTTCAAATATTTTTTTCTTGCTTGCATCCTTTCCTCTCTGTGTGAGTCACCTTCATCAACGTCAAACATTTGACTTCGCCTCCAAGTCACAAACTGGCCGATCTCTATGCATTCCTCGAATGGATTGTCTTCCACAGGTATGAATTCGGCATCATGTACTTCAGTAACAGACACTACAGCGTGGCTACTTGTGTTCACCGACTGTCCATGGATCATGTTTCTACTTGGACACTCTGTGCCTGTGGCAATCATTCGGTGATCATGTAACAAAATGTATTCTCTGCCGCGCTTTCCATGGCTATGGTTGCTGACAGATTCCTCCAGGCGCCGAGGTGTATGCTGTGACGAGTCCGATGTATGCGGCACAGATTTCTCCAGGCGCCGAGGTGTATGCTGTGACGAGTCCGATGTATGCGGCACAGATTCCTCCAGGCGCCGAGGTGTATGCTGTGACGAGTCCGATGTATGCGGCACAGATTCCTCCATTTCAAGTTGCTGAAGAAAATCCTCGGGAAGGTTCTCTTCATACAAAATCCCTTGACGAGACAGTTCCTGCCACAAAGACGAATTTGTCCTTGGAGGTTGTCCAAAAACCAGTTGGTAAGGTGACTTTCCGGTGGTGTCCGAGATTGAGGTATTTATGGCATGTACGACAAATTTCAACCCTTTTGTCCATTCGGAGCCGTGTTCATCCATCCATTTGCCCAACTTGATCTCAAGGTCACCGTTCCCACGTTCCACACAACCTGTGTATGAAGGAACGAAATGATTAGGAACGTTACTTTTATTCTCATTTCTTTCAATCTCCTTATTTCTCCGGGCAATAGTTATGGTATTGATTTAAAGGGGCCCTCCATACTGTTTTTTGGCAAATCACTTCATTAGCCTATCCTCACAATGGAAAATGTTTGTGACAAAATTTGTATGTCTCAGAAGTACCTTGACGTCCAAGCAAACAATCTTCCGATAGTTTATTTTGCCTAGTTTTCTTTAGATTATCGGAATCCTCACATTGGTAAATATCTGTGACCGAATTTGTATGTCTAAAGTTATGAGCCAAAAATAGTTCTATAGTCGGGTGAGAACGCCAATTTATTAAAAAAAGAGTGAAGGTCTCCCCGACTGCATTGCATTCAGAGCGCTCATTGATGCAGTTTATTGTGGAGGAATGCTAGCTTCCTCGAGATTAAAACTTGGGTAAAATTTAGAACTTAGGAAGGTTGGGATTCAGGTCAGCTAATAAAAAGACAGGGCAACAATTGCTCTGGACGGGCCCTTTAATAAAGGTGTAGAAGACATCCACAATTCATTGTTAATGCTAATAACTTTAAAAAGCAAAATGTCAAAACTTCAAATATGTGACGTTTTTTGAGATTTTGGTCAAAATTTCAATTGTTCATCTTACCTTGGGATTGGGGATGGCGGGGTCTGCCATGGATGATCACCATTCCAGGCCACATCGTTGTCAGCTCATTGATCACCCTCGCAGTGAATTCCCGCCCGTTGTCGGTCTGCATAATCTTTGGCGCACCGAATACACTGAACTGATTGATCATAGCATCGGCGACTTCTTGTGCGCATTTGGACTTTAATGCGTACGCCCAGCTGAATTTCGTGAAATGATCACGGGCATGCAGCACCCACTTGAAATCACCATCAGGTCTATTTCTGTAGTCAATGAGATCAACTTGCAGACGCAGAAGAAAGGTGAGATTGATCATCGGCTTCCCAGATGGTGCATTTTGGTGGACTTTTCTTGTTGAGCAAGATGTACACGTTTTCAGGAAAACATCAATTGCGTCATACTTTATTCCAGAGTAATTGGTTTTCACCTCGTGCCATGTTTTGTCGCGCCCAGAATGGCACACTTCCTCATGACACTTCTTGATGGTCTCAAAGGTGTCTTCTTTTGTAACAAGAGGAGTTTTCGCCTTCACGCAGTAAACAAGTGTCCGAGTTCCAATTGTTTGGAGGCAAAAATGTTGGCCAGCCCTGTGTTTGAACTTGGCTCCTTGTGCACATTTCGCTCCTTTGGCCAGCTGAAGAGCTTGAAGAATATGGTTGTATTTGCTCTGTGATGTACAAAACGCCTCCTTCTTATTATCTTCTAAAGTCATGATATGATCTTCCAAGAGTTGGTAAAATTTATCTTTTTGCTCCATGGTAGAACATGTACAAGTAAGTACAACTGGTTTCACATTACAGTAAAACTACTGTCGCCAACCTAGGCAAACATGAAAGCAAGTAGCAGATTTTCCAGAGTTGTGTGTAAACAGTGTTCACATTGTTAAATATAAGAATGATTAACTCACACCACCGATGTGTGCATGATTCAAACATGAAAGCAAGTAGCAGATTTTCCAGAGTTGTGTGTAAACAGTGTTCACATTGTTAAATATAAGAATGATCAACTCACACCACCGATGTGTGCATGATTATCATTCCTCATGCTTTAAACTAAAGGGAAGTATGACTGATGATTACATACTCGGCTTATTGTCGAACTATGAGCGAAGTAATAGTGTAGGTAGTCATGTTTAATTCGCTTTGTAATTTGCAAAACATTCCACAAAGCATGTGTTAAATGCAAAACAATGTTTGTGAATATAATATTTATCAGCAGTGAAACCATTCATAATACAAATTCCAATTTCCCCTAGGGCAAATCAGAATTCCAGTTTCCCCTAGAGAAAGGATTCCAGTTTCCCCTAGGTGAAACTAGAATTCCAATCTCCACTAGATATTTTCCAGTTGATATTGGAATTCCAGTTTCCCCTAGGGGAAACTAGAATTCCAATTTCCCCTAGGGCGATTCCAGATCCCCCTGGATTCCGGTTTCCCCTGTGACAGATACATACCGTTTCCGTTTTGAAAGATACGATTAAAAAAAGGCACAGGCGGAGTCGTTTTTTAAATAGCACTTTAATTTCTTTAGTAGAAGTGAGTGATCTACTGGGTAAAAGGCTTTCTTAAAGTCCAAAAACAACGCTCCCGTTATTTCTGCTTTGTTTATTGCTGACAGCCAAGTCTCGCATAAAGAGCTTAAGGCAGTGTGGCAGGAATGCTTAGAGCGGAATCCAGAATGAAAAGGATGAAACAGATTCATTTGTTCCATATATGCCAGTAGGTGTTTTTGTATGTGCTTTTCTAAGGGTTTAGATAGAACAGGTAAGAGGGAAATAGGTCTAACGTTGTTTGGGTCTGTAAGATCCTTATTTTTTGGAAGCGGTAATACCTTTGCACACTTTAAAATAGAAGAGAGAGAGAGAGAGACAGACAGACAGACAGACAGAGATAGACAGAGAGAGAGAGACAGACACACACAGACAGACAGACAGACAGACAGGCAGACAGACTGACAAACAGACAAAAATACAGACAGACAGACAGACAGACAGACAGAGAATGGTAGACAGAGAAAGAGACAGAGACTGGGAGAGAGAGAGAGGAACAGACAGAGACAGACATACAAAGAGACGGAGGGGGGCGGGTGAAGAGTGTGTGGGTTTTCTATAGGAGGGGGGGGGGGGGGGTGTAGGGTCAATGCTCGGCTGAGTCATCGACTTAAACATGGCAAAGCTATAGTCTCCTCCATAACCAGATCACGCAAAAGCTCAGATGATAACAACGATTTACTGTACATTCTCTAATAACAAGCTTTATGTCGGGCCGGGATTCCACGTAATGGAAAATGGTAGACTTCTATTTCCTATGTCGTAACGACCCAATCGCGTGAGGACATGTCTTTCGGAAGAAACGTTGAATTTAATTTATTAGGTTCATCCGTCTTTGACTCCAGGGAGGAAATGAAAGGAGATTACGTGCTTTGAAAGAATTTGACGAACAAAGGAGACACGAGAAAAGTAAGATGCTGACAGAAAATCGTACCTTGGGACCCCAGCTTAACACTTCAATATTATGAGAAAATTAGGCCTCAAAAAGGAGGTAATGGTCTGATTAAAATGGAGTTTGATTTACGGATGTTATGAATATATCATTTTTTAAATAATGGAGAGGGGAGGGTGGGCGGGGGGGGGGGGAGGGGGGGGGGGCGACGTTTCAAGGCGATTTTTCTTAAACCGGGGGCTCCCACTACATGTGTCACAAAGATAAACCAGACAAAAGACGGGCAAACTATAATGTGATTAAGAAACGAAGAATCATAAAATTAATGAAGTATGCAAAGAGATAGGACATACATGGTTGTTGGGTTTTCATGTTCTTTCGACCTATTTGGCCATTCGGGACAACATGCATACTCACGTATAGTGAAGGAGAAAATACATATTCAAAACCGAGGTTTATATTGAATTTGGAATGTTAATCAAATACAAAGACCATGAAATCCATGACGATATTTACACCGCAAAAGGCGAGGCCATACGGGAGCATTTATGAAAATATGCTATCCATAAAAGATGACATTTTGATTTGTTTTGTTGTTGTTTGTATAGACAAAAACGGGAAGAAAGGGGAGGGCACCACAGACACAGAAGCATGCTTTTGATTGATAAACCGTAAAGACTAGTCTGCGATCTAGTTTTTAAACCGCAAGAAACAACAGAAACATCAGATTAAACAAGGTTTATCGCACATTTTGATTGTCACGTTTCAATATCACAATAAGGTGATTATGAACGGTTAGTTACTTCTAACTAACTAACCACACCACGATCCACTCTCGCAGTCATACAAATAGATAGAATCTACAAAAGTATAAGTTTCAGACGCCTATTTATGTAATATCACGCCACCTCCCTCAAGACTTAACTCCAAAAGATGTTCTTTTTACGTTCAAAACGTAAAAACAAGTGGTCACTGACAAAAATGCCAGTTAAAGTACAGAAAATAATAATAACACGCTGATCCCGTGTATAGTTAAGAAAAGTTACTGATCTGCCTTAAAGTGCTAATTCATGCAGGTGTCACACACCCCACGTCGTCACCACTCGAGTATAATCATAAATATAACAGATGACTTGGTGGTAAGAAGGGTGCAAAAGACATGGTGAAACTTAGCTTTTTGCCACTGAGTGGGCGGCCCGTAATTAGTCTGTAGTCTCCACAACTGCTCCGTTGAATGTAGTGCCGGCTAGCGTGGCAACGAAGCAGGGAACAGTGGAGACATCAGGCGCCTCACTCAGTCGCTGAAGGTCCTCCCCGTAGTCTACCAGAAATATGTAGAAGACGCGTAGATGGGCAGGACGACGACAGCGACAGCAACCACCAAGACACCAGGTTAGCAGGTTACGTTGACAGTAGTACGTCGGCCGTGGTACCGTAGACAAGTTACGTAGACCGGCGTACTGTAGACAATAGTAGGCTGCAACAAAAAGCAATGGTGCACTAAACATGCCACGCAACCCTTCACACACCACCTTTAAACATGTCACCTTGACATATTTCATCGAGCACGTGGGCCTGCACAAACGAACTTTTACAACAACAAATCAGCTATTTTCCTTCCTTCTCTCCATATCTGCAAAAACCATATACAGATTAGTATTTTAGCGTCACAAAGAGCAAATTATGCTCTAACCTGGAAAGAACAACAGAGAGTATTTCATTCCACAAACACAGACTCGTCAACAGCGTTAAATAATGATTTATTACCTCAACAGCCTAATGTAGGTAGCTCTCTCTTTTAAGCGAATCTGCTTCCTTTTGAATGGCTTCTGTTCGTCACAGAAATACCGCCATCCCCCTCTTGCGCTGAATCCTTATGCGGTGAAAAACCTTTCCCGCACAGCGAAGAAACTTTGACGCCCCGACTGTCAGCCAGCATGTAAACAAAGAGAAAGTGGTCTTTAATTGAAATTCCTTTAAGCCCTAACTGTGCAAGCAGAATGGCACGTTGAAATACAGTGCAGCAGTCAACGCGTTGAAGACCATCACACTTGTAGGAAAATAAGCACCGACTGTTCTCTCTAGCCGCTGAGTTTCGAGTGTCCAGTTAACATGTCTCACACAGACAACCTTAACAAAATCACGTGACTCACCTTGTCACGTTCCAAGTTCAGTTACCGTCAGTTTTGCCCTGACAGCAGAAATCACCCACGTGAAATCCGTGCAACACGAAATACCCGTGTTCGCTATGCTCTGTCAGCTAAAACCCCCAGCCGTTGACAGAAAACAGGCGCTTTCTGTCGCAATTCGAGGAAGGCACTCCACAGAGTGACACTTTCTCGATCCATGTCACTAAATCGTGACATTGATGATTTCTTATTTCAATAGCACTTCAAGAAGTAAACATTCTTGAAAAAGTAAAATCAGAATTGATATATTTTTAATTCTACCTTCATCCAAACACAGAACAACATCATACACTCACACACTTGATATATTTCCCATTTGTGTTCTGTAGTGGATCTTCGACCGTTCCCGTTGCCCATTTATGTGAGATTATACTCATAATGCCTATTGTAGGATTCATTTCCTTCGCACGCCTCATCAATGTTCTCATCCATCTCTTGCCCTTTATTCCTTTGAAAATTCGATGGATTTCAAAGGTACAAACAAAAGTATGTCAACTGCTTTGGGGAAAACATGGAAAATATAGCCCAGCCCAAATCAATCCACAATGTTCTGCTAACACGACACAAATATGAAATATCCTTAAGTTTGTTCCGGTGCTTTCGTGTTTGCGTAATATCTGTTTTCTTTTTTTATGTTGATCAAAGGGTCTTGAACAAGCAGCTCCTCCCGATCCTTTGAAATTGTTTGCCAGAAATACCAACACTTTTACGCAAAGCCAACACAAAAGCATCTTCACAAGAGCTTGTAGTCATCAAATCAAAAGTTGCAGCGCAAAAAAGCCGACTTTACCAGCAATGTTTTTGTTGTTTTCCATCCACAGAAATCGTGCAAAGGAGACCACTGGTAGAAACTTCGTCCGGATATTGAAAATGAGCAGAGAGGGAAGAAATCAAAGAAGCGCTCGCATACATGCTCGGATCAGAGAATAAAAAAGATGACAGACTTTGAACTTGGTAACATACAGAAAAAAAGAGAGAGAGAGAGAGAGAGAGAGAGAGAGAGAGAGAGAGAGAGAGAGAGAGAGAGAGAGAGAGAGAGAGAGAGAGAGAGAGAGAGAGAGAGAGAGAGAGAGAGAGAGAGAGAGAGAACATGCGTAGGAAACAACGTAGACGGATAACTTTTTTTTGAAGTTTTCGGCTTTTCCGTGGAAAAGGAATCTTGTTTCTTCCCAGCAAAATGGTACGCAGCCAAAATAATAGTTTTAAAACGAACAACAAATAAAATAGCAAAGAAGTCATTAAAGGAGATGTTTTCTGACGAATATTACCATATGGAACCCATGGGACATTTGTTTAGTGTTGTCTTCATGGAGAATAATCTACAAGGCCGGCTGTTTATTTAAATTGTGATGGGAACTCTGCAGCCGTGATTGGTTACTTGTTTGTTTTTATTAAACTAGCCTTGTTTTTAACTTGTTCTATAAAAACGTGCACTCGCATGTTACCTGTAGCCCAAGACTTAAAGATGAGAAGGCTGTAGTCTAGAAGAAAGGCGGTACAAGCCTGGCGTGCTTGCAGTGACCTCTATAGCTGCCGACAAAATTGGGTCTTTGTGGCGGCACGCGTCGGGTTTTCAAGGTTTTCCTTTTTCTTTTTTTTTGTCTTCCCTTTTTAATGATCTTTTTTTTATTTATTTTGGGTAACCACTTTATCTCCCTTGCCGTGCAATGGCGATCTTGTATCCCCTTTCTTTCTGTCTGCCCACCTCGCTCGGTCTCAGCTTTTTTTTTCTTTTTTTTTCTTTCTTTTTTTTTAAACTCGGTGTCTTCTTGCTTCCTCCTGCCCTTCTTAGTCTGCTCTTTGTGTCTCGATGTTTGTCTGAAGTCTCTGTCTTTGTTCCCCTTTGTCTGCTACATCTGTGTCCTTTCTGGGTCTTTCTAGTCAGCTTTGATTTGTTGATGTCATTATTCTCTAACTCTTGATCTTTCCTGTTTACCTGTGAAAAGACCATGAGTGCCTCTGGCTTTAAACAATGCTTTATTCATGTTTCACAGTCATGTTCTTGACATTTTTATTATCATTAAGTGAAAACAACAACAAGCCTCTTTCCGGAGCATATAATTATAAACTAGTGCAAAAAAGTTCAGCAGCCCCGATATTCAATAAGTAATGTAATATTGAAAACAAAATATAAATCAACACAGCTGCTGATATCAATATATTGGTGTTTAAAGTGGTCAGGCATGATCCTATGTTACTTTCCAAACTTTTTTTGACGACAATATTTTACAACAAAGTGTTTAATTATTCTTAAGAACATATGTTCAAATTGCGGGGATTCAGGTGAAGAAAAAAGTTGATAAAAAACATGACACAGAATCCAAATGGCGTGGCGCAAATCATCAGTTTTTAACAAGCACAAAGAGTATTCACCTCTCTTTCATGTTGATGTACACTGTGTCTTCCTCAGCGCTCTGGTTACTGTCAGCAGTGGATGTTACCTCACCTGACTGTAATTATCTCACTATTCATTTTTTGAAGGCTGCACTGAAGTCGTTCAGGCTTAACCCTCCAAAATCGGTTCTATTCATTTCTGGTGCTTATATCCCTCTCAACCAGAAACAAATTATTCTGTCAGTCAGTAAACGCTTCTGTCAAAGTCAATACAGATAATATAGATATGTCGTGGCGTTCCAAACCATCTTCCCGTCCTGGGCTGGTCGATACTGTTATGATTGTCTATGTCTAGCTGAAATAATCCCCCTTAGCAGACGCCGTCTCTGTGAAGCCATTTCACGACATCTTACAGGAGCAGTGCAAAGAGGGAATTCCATTCATCAATGCCAGAGCTTACGCCGAATCCCGACTGTAGGCTTTTGTTTTGGAATTTGATTTCTGTGCTTCGACTAGCATTCCTTTGCAGGCGACAATCGGCGTGCTTCTTCGCACATTTGTCTTTTTTGTTAGTGTTCTTTGAGATCGATTTCTCACTCTCACTAGTCTTGACCAAGACTCGTTGACTTAAACTCGTTTTCTTTAGTTGTGTATGAATTTCAACAGTCGAACTTACCTTGTGTCTAGGTTTTTAGATTTGTCCTTCTCACTTTTATTCGACCAAGACAGGGACAGGTAGAACCGTGTTCTTTGCGTTTGTGTTACTATCACATTGATTCAAAGAAACAAGTATAATTCACTTCAGGGGGCGTTGTGTTGGCCTTTTTTTTATGTTTTACTCGATACAGCTATAGAAAACTTTCTTGCTGTCATGATATAAACTTCATATTTTTCAGGTGTGATTGTAGGTGTGAGTAAGGTTTCTTTTGATTCACAGTCGCTCCCTAACTGGTTGAATATGGACATGTACAATCAACAATCAACAACCAATCAACCAAATGTTGACATATAAAACAGCATATTAAAAATATATTGTGGAAGAGCAGAAATAAACTGCTGTTGTGTATTGGTGAAGATGTTATCGTGCAATGTGAAAGGTAAAGTCTGTGCGGCTACCTCCAATATTTGACCGGTGACACTTCACTCGTGAGGCAAGTTTACCATGTGAACATTGGACCCAAGATGACGGAGGAGGAAAGGGGTGGCTAGTGAGCAGATTGTTGAGTCACTTAGTTTTCTCGGAGCATGAATGGAAAATGTTTGAAGCTGATGGAATAGAGTAGTGGATTTGACGTTTTTTGCAATGTGAATTTATAGTATTTATGCCGGGATCATTACAACTAACGAAAACAATTGAAACAAAGAAAAGAAATAAGGGAAGTGGGAAATAAGGGAAGAAATAAAGAAAGAAAGAAACAAAGAAGCACGTAGTGTTTGTTGACCGCGTACATTAGCTTTTCTACCTCGCACTCTGCTTTGACATGGAGTGTTAGAAAGAAAAAGAAAAGAAAACGAAAGAAAGAAACGAACAAACAAACAAACAAACAAACAAACAAACAAAACATTAATGAGTGACCTTTGACCTCGTACGTTGCTCTCTCTCTCTCTCTTTCTCTCTCTCTCTCTCTCTCTCTCTCTCTCTCTCTCTCTCTCCCTCTCTCTCTCGCTCTCTCTTTCTTTCTCTCTTTCTCTCTCTCTATCGTTTTCTCTCCCGTCTGTCTGTCTGTCTGTCTGTATATCTGTCTTTTTCCGTCTCTCTCTGTCTCTCTGTGTCTGTCTGTCTGTCTGTCTGTCTGTCTGTCTCTTTCTCTCTGTCTCTGTCTCTCTCTGTCTCTCGCTCTCCCTCTCGTCTCTCTCACCCTCTTCTTTGACATGGGGCTTTAAGCGGTAGCGTGTTCCAGATATGTACAACCACTCTCAGGGGCGGACGAGGGGGGGGGGGCACAGGGGGCACGTGCCCCCCCCCCCCCCGAAAAAAAAAAAAAAAAAAAAGAAGAAGAAGAAAAAAAAAAGATTTTTCTATGCTGATTTTATGACCATTTCTAAGTTCAAATGGCACCAGATGGCACCATTTTGCTTCTTTGGGCAAAATTTTTTTCCGGGGGGGCATGCCCCCGGACCCCCCTAGCAAATTCGGGCGCTTCGCGCCCATCACATTCACTTTCGATTCAAAGTGCCCCCCCCTTACAAAGCAACTGATCCGCCCCTGACTCTGTACAAATCCATCCATTGACAAGACCTGACCTGGCTCCTGAGAGTCCTGTTGAACTGGCTGGCTAAGTACTACTACCCCATACGACCTTTATCTCTCTCGCACCCTTCTGTATGTGCCTTTGCCATCATGAGGTGTGTCCATGACCTGGCACACGGGATTGGCACATGGATATGAAAGTCTCTGTTGACACAGATCCATCTACTGACAAGACATGTCGTGGCTTGGGACAGTCTTGTTGCAGGTACATACTACTACCCCATACATCCTCTCTCTCTCTCTCTCTCTCTCTCTCTCTCTCTCTCTCTCTCTCTCTCTCTCTCTCTCTCTCTCTCTCTCTCGCCCCCATCTATGCCGTTGACATTTTATGTGTCCATGACATAACACAAAGGTTTGGCCAATGACCTTGAGGGCCTCTGACACATATCCATCCAGTGACAAGCTCTAACTCAGGTCGGGGAAAGTCTGTCTGCAGCTAAATAAGCGTTCACCCCGTGCATCCTGCCTCTCGCCCGCTTCTGTGACTCGGGAGTGTGAGTGGCTGTCTCCCCCTTTCGCTGCCAACTTGATGGTCTGAGCAAACTGCCATGCCAGACAATTCATTTCCGTCGTCATATCGCCCATTCACAACCGTACGTAGTCATATTACAGCGTCGCCTTTGCTGGCCGCCATTTGCAAACAAGGGCACGTCACCCAGTGAGATGTGTGTTTTGACAGCCAGAGTGAAGTAAGTGCCCGTTAGCGATTATCCGCCTTTTTTCTCCCCCTACGCTTCTCTTCGGTGCCAGAGAGGTCCACAATCATCTTGTCAGCTCTGACTTGCGGTTTCCTCTTTGAGACCGCAGGAACCGGGCCATCCAATCTGGAAGCTGTGCAAGTTGTGACTGTTCCACAAAACCATTTTGGCTTTCGCTGCCTGGGCCTGAATGCATAGCCCCTCTATAATTTTAGGATTTCATAGCGCTGTGGAGCGCATAGCTATGAAACGCACTATGGAACTCAGCGGTCCGCATGCATGAGGTCAAATAGTGCCTGCAATACCTAAGAGCGGCTCTATTTTTAACACGTAGATAGTGGAAGGGATTCCCCGTCATCCTGTGTCTCTGTGCATGCGTCAAGCTTTGTGATGCTTCGCGGTGGGTCAGTTTTACACCATTTGCCGCAGACAGTTTGGAAAGCCCGTCTCCTGATAAAACTTGGCTTTCGTGGTTTGGAAACTATATCCATTCCGGTACCCTCGCCATAAAGGTATAAGTCACTCTCTTGCTGGTTCTGCATGCTGTGTTTGATGTTATAAATTCCCGTATTATCATTATTATTATTATCATTATTATTATGTAGAATACCGCGATCAGTTCGCCACACACATCTTGAAAAGATCCGCACGCGTAAAAACTGACCCAAAGTCAAGATAACCCGCAGAACCGGCGGCAATGCACCCTTTCGATTCGGCAGTTCGAGTTGCTCTTACAGTTCATCCGTGATTGCAAGAATGTCCTGCCGACGAAAGCGGAATTTTCTGTACAGTTCCACGTCGTCGTAACGATTCAGTGGATGTAGGTGGTCAAGAAAGATCCGGTTGCTTCTCAAATTTCTTCTCATCCTAAATCGGCATGAAAGCAGCCGCCATTTTAAACGCTCCAATAGCCGGTTCCATAACTCTTATTGGAAGGAGGGGCCTGCTATAACTTTGTGGATGGCATAAGGCTCTATGCGCGGTCCATGCATTAGAAATAAGCGACTTTATGGAGTCCACAGACTTTATTGCAGTGAGGTCATCAATTTAGGCTCCTATGGATTGGCTATGCATTCCGGTCCTGGCGCTGTAACTGAAGCGCTTTGCCTTGTGTGTGTGTGGGAGGGGTGGGGTGTGTGTGTATGTGTGTGAGTGTGTGTGTACGTACGTGTGTGTGTGTGTGTGTGTGTGTGTGTAAAAAAAAACCCACATGCGCACACCTTTGTCTGCATGACTTCTTGTCCATTTATGGACTTAATTTTTGTATTGGATCGTAATTCTCCGAAATGTACACATTTATTTCAGTATAATAAAGTTATCTTTGCTTCGGACAACTTTCCACCAGTACAAAATAATATTAAAGAGAGAAAAAAGTCAACACACAGTCTAGGTCTCGACAAGGGCTCTCAACACACATTGCACATCTTTCCTTCCTAAAGCCTGACCCAGTTTTTATCATCAACATTTTGAATCCAAACAGACGTCAAGTGGTCGTTCTTGGTAGTGTCAAGTAATCAAGTGCTGTTTCAGCATTGGTGGAATTTCAGAAAGAGTCTCAGCTTTTTCCCAGTAGAAGATTCCAATACGCGCAGACACAAGCATCCATTCACGCAAGCACATATGCACACACGTACGTACACACACACACACACACACACACACACACACACACACACACACACACACACACACACACACACACACACACACACACACACAAATCAACACAGTCAAGTGCCATCACAAATATTTCCCCACCGGAGGAAGGGGATGAAAAGGCAGACAAAGGAGACGATCTCAATACTCACTGTAATTTTTTCACTCCTATTCACTTCTCCGATGGGAGAAGCAGCATAAAGTCATCGCAATACTTCTAATAATTTATGTATTTTCTTCATTTTTTCCCAAGCAATACTCGCAATATTTGTTAACTCCTGGCCCCAGGCAATGCGCCCCGAAGAAGGAAAACAGCTGTAGATCGTGTATGTGTTTGCAGTGGCCGTCACCTTTCAAGAGCCTCCATGTTTTCCCTCCTTCTTCAAACATCTGATTTGAGGCGAGTGCTTTCTCCTCCCGTCCGGTAGAAGGCGGAAATGTGCAGGGCGGAACTGCTGTGGTCGCCATTGCAATAATACCGGAACTCTTTGCGCGGGACTACATGCGTATGAATACCGAGTGGCAACATTTGTTCGCCTTTGATCATGCTCGGTGCTTTTCTGGTTTATTTTTCTCTCACTCACGAGCCACAACAAACAGTATTTTTCTTGCCTTGAAAGGTTTTCTTTCTCTCTTTTATTGAACAGTTGAGAGGTTGGTGCCATTGCACTGTATGGAACGATATATTACTGAAGGTCTTATATAACCACCCGAAAGTAAAGTGTCAGGACGGGGAGTGTTTCTTTCGTCTATATCAAGCCTGGTAAAGATTAATTTGACCGGAAGATCCCATTAACGTTCTGTAAGCAAAAATAGGATGGTGAAGATATTTTCTCTCCCTCTTCTATTTTAAGAAGTTGGTGCCAATAATATCCTGGTAATGGAATATGTAAAGAAAACAGCATGAGTAAAGTCTCCAAGAACCGCATAGATAGGAAGGAAGTGTTTTGAATGTAGTACGTCCGATTGAATAAAGACGTCTGCTTTGTGATTCTTTATTATCACTTCAGATGGCCGCCGACGATCTCGATGAAGTTTAATATACTTTGAAAAAAAAAGAAAAAAAAAGAAAATCACTTTCCTCTCACGTGCTTTTTTCTTCTTTTTTACATTTAGTCAAGTTTTTTTTTTTTACATTATTGCTGTTGCTATTTCTGTTTCTAGTTTTCAGTGGTGGTGATGGTAGAGGTAAATGTGTTAATGGGCCTGTATATTTTTCTATCCGTTTTAACTATGGACGCAGCTATATATTATTATATTCGTTATCTGAACATGTATCAACATTGTAAACAGTCTAGTAACTTTTATGTGAGCGGCTCACCATCTCAGATCCAGGGCTCCCCACGGACGCCCCTCCTAGTGCGTCCCGGGAACCCCACTTTTAAATTTTAGAGGGTCCATGGACCCCTACTGCAGTATTTTAGAGGGTCCCAAGGGTCCAAAAGCCGAAAAGTCCCAGTGTACATATAAAACATTGTGGAAACGTATAGTGTACTGCGAAGTGTCGATTGCAGTCTGAAAATGGTATGTATACGGTACACACGATAAAGGAAATTTAGTGCGTCCTAGGACCCGCTCTTTTAAAATCTAGTGCGTCCAGGGACCCCCTCCATATATTTCTAGTACGTGTTTTCGGCTTCTAGTGCGTATAGATCACAGGGACGCGCGCTATGGGGAGCCTTGAGATCTGACCACGCTTTTACATAAGCCTATTCCTCCGCATGGTCACATGCCAAACATAAACAGCCTGGGTGCTCCGTCTCTGTGCATAGTAGGATTCCTTTTACATTTAGTCAAGTTTTGACTAAATGTTTTAACATAGACGGGGAATCGAAACGAGGGTGTGGTGTATGTATGTGTGTCTGTCTGTGTATGTGTGTGTTTGTGTGTGTGTGTGTATAACGCGATTTTGAGAAAATTACTGGACCGATCTTCATGAAACTTCACATGCAAGTTCCTGGTTATGATATCCCCAGACAATTTTCTCAATTTTTGGATAGATGTCTTTGATGACGTCATATCCGGCTTTTTGTGAAAGTTGACGCGGCACTGTCACACCCTCATTTTTCAACTAACTTGATTGACATTTTGGTCAAGCAATCTTTGACGAAGTCCGGACTATGGGATTGCAATTCAGCTTGGTTAGTTAATTAGTTTCCTCATTAAAGTTGTCATTAAAATCGAATTTGTAGCAGCAAATTAAAATATGATTGCATTGTATTTCTCGTCTTCTCCTGAATTCAAAAATATATAGATATGTTATGTTTACTCTAAAAATTTGCTCAGAATGAAAGAAAATAGGTTCAGTAAGTACCACGGACGCGGCGTGCTTCGCGGAGGCGAGCGTGAGTCGTCTCGGTCGTCGGTATGGTTAGCCGAGACTATCTGAACGTAGTCTCGGCGATGACTGGTTTGTGGTGTTGATCTGGACTAAATGTATTTATATATCGCTTCACGCGACTTAAAATGAAAATAAGTAGAGGTTACATGCCGAGTCTCAGTGATTATTAAAAATAATGGTCGAAGTTGGCGGATCATGAAAAATGCGAGCTTCAGCGAGCTTTTTCATGACCGCGAACTGAGACCATTATTTTTAATAATCACTGAGACGAGGTGTGTAACCTCTTTATTCCTCCTTTCTTCAGTAATTCAAAGAAAACAGGAGTTTTTGTGCGAAAGTTTGATCGAATCCGAATCACTCAACCAGTCAACCTGCGCAGGCGATCGATTAATGCGCGGTTGTATAGTTCCGTGCAAATCATTCCATTCTGTTAACACTTCTTGTCGGTTTCCCTGTTTTAGACTAAAATCAAGTACACAGATATGCTGTTATTCTGCTGTGGCGGTAAAGGCAGATATTGTGTGTTCTGTTTATGTTTTAGTATCGTGTTAGGATAATGTTCTTTCGTCAAATGGGACTAGCAGACGAACTTTTGCACCCGTGTTCGAACGTTAATTACTGTATGAAGTTCAGTTTTCTGGGGAAAATAGTGTATGCAACCGCTTTATGTTGTTTAAATTGATGAGATGTGTGCATTTTGTTGCGTGTGATCTTTTTATAAAATGAAATATTGTTGAAAACTGACCGTCGGATTGCAGTCAGTGTTGTCGAAGAAACTGCGTTAAAAGAAGGGGAACTACTCTTGTCGGCAAGAGTATGAGTTACTTGCCTTGGGAATTTGCTTGTGATGAACGGTGTGTGCACGGCAGATCTAGATTCAGAAAACAACCTAACTCATGGATTTTATATGGAGATTCATGTGTTCAGGCCTGTAGTTGTTAATTTAAATGCGGTATGTTTGTATTGTTTGCTCCAGAGATGTATATTTCGTACGTATAGAGCGTTCGGAACTTTTCAGTCGCAAAAGTAGTACCAAAACAGAACAGCTTCTCAACCCATTGCGCTATCGAGGATTCAGGCTGTTGCTGGCTCGTTATTTGTTTGGTTGCTGGGTCATTATCGAAAAATAACTAGCTCTACAAGTTTACAGAGGTAAAGAAGCAGAGGGGGGAATAATAAAAAATTCAGTCCGGAAAAGCAGTCAGCTGGGTGTTGATTATTGGATGTGACGGGATGGTCTTATCCCGTGTAAAACCTGGCCCGATCACAGATGGTGAGCCGTACAAAAAAGTTACTAGACTGTTTACAATGTTGATACATGTTCAGATAACGAATAAAATAATACAACTGCGTCCATAGTTAAAACGGATAGAACACTATACAGGCCCATTAACGCATGTACCTCTACCATCACCACCACTGGAAACCAGAAACAGAAATAGCAACAGCTAGCAATAATGTAAAAACATTTTTTTTAAAAGCATCACAAATAGCGAATACGAGCACTTTTGATGAATATATGTTTTTACAGGATGTAAATAGTTAACAAGTCGCGTAAGGCGAAAATACAACATTTAGTCAAGTAGCTGTCGAACTCACAGAATGAAACTGAACGCAATGCAACGCAGCAAGACCGTATACTCGTAGCATCGTCAGTCCACCGCTCATGGCAAAGGCAGTGAAATTGACAAGAAGAGCGGGGTAGTAGTTGCGCTGAGAAGGATAGCACGCTTTTCTGTACCTCTCTTCGTTTTAACTTTCTGAGCGTGTTTTTAATCCAAACATATCATATCTATATGTTTTTGGAATCAGGAACCGACAAGGAATAAGATGAAAGTGTTTTTAAATTGATTTCAAAAATTTAATTTTGATAATAATTTTTATATTTTTAATTTTCAGAGCTTGTTTTTAATCCAAATATAACATATTTATATGTTTTTGGAATCAGAAAATGATGGAGAATAAGATGAACGTAAATTTGGATCGTTTTGTAAAAAAAACAATTTTTTTACAATGTTCAGATTTTTAATGACCAAAATCATAAATTAATTTTTTAACCCACCAAGCTGAAATGCAATACCGAAGTCCGGGCTTTGTCGGAGATTACTTGACCAAAATTTCAACCAATTTGGTTGAAAAATGAGAGCGTGACAGTGCCGCCTCAACTTTCACGAAAAGCCGGATATGACGTCATCAAAGACATTTATCAAAAAAATGAAAAAAAACGTCTGAGGATATCATACCCAGGAACTCTCATGTCAAATTTCATAAAGATCGGTCCAGTAGTTTAGTCTGAATCGCTCTACACACACACACACACACACAGACAGACAGACACACACACAGACACACAGACACACATACACCACGACTCACGTCTCGATTCCCCCCTCTACGTTAAAACATTTAGTCAAAACTTGACTAAATGTAAAAATGTGTTTAGAGCTATCAGCATTCAGATATTTTTGATTTTTTTATTCACCAGCGCACCAGGTACCCTTGTCATTGGCAAATCCTTCCGCCCCCCATTCTTACATTATTGCATCCCCCCTCCCCACCCCCCCCCCCCCCCCCCCGAAGCCCCACCACACTCCCTTCTACCAACCCTCTTTGCTCGCCCTCAATACGACTTATGTCTTCACTGGTTCAGTTTCAATTGCGTTTTAATCAAGTCATTCATTTCCACGAAAACAGGACGAGATGAACCGTGGTAGTTATAAGCCAAATCCAAATCAAAGAAGAGCATTGGGTGCTCTCTCTCTCTCTCTCTCTCTCTCTCTCTCTCTCTCTCTCTCTCTCTCTCTCTCTCTATCTCTCTCTCTCTCTCTCTCTCTCTCTCTCTTTTTAATTTTAATTTTTTAATTATGTGTCTATGCGTCCCAAGGACAGATTGTAAGAAAAGGCATAGCCTTAAATCTTAATCCTTATTAAATAAAGTTCAATTCAATTCAATTCAATTCTCTCTCTCTCTCTCTCTCTCTCTCTCTCTCTCTCTCTCTCTCTCTCTCTCTCTCTCTCTCTCTCTCTCTCTCTCTCTCTCTCTCTCGTAAAGTAGAAATTGGAACAAGTCACGCAATCGTAATTGTAAAAGCTGGGGCAAAAACATATCAAGGAAAGACAACAGTGACATGTTAAATGAAAAGAGAAGTGCTCAGGATTGGAATGGTCAAACCTAGTCCATGTTGATTTTCCGGAAATTCGTCTTAGCAGCAGGGATGAAGTTGCAGACGACATCGTCAATAACAATGGTAATTACGGTAATGTTGTTGTTGTTCTAGTTATCGTCGTCGTCGTCGTCGTTGTTGTTCTTGATGTCGATGTTGCTGCTGCAGATGATTCCGATAAAGAAGAAAATGATACTGCTAGATTAAATATATAGTCCAGACGGCAGGAGCAATGGAAGAGTTTATCGATATGGATTCAGCTGTCGGTTTAAACAAAATGATGCTGTCACCTTTTTTGTCGATACTTTTCCGAATGTGCTATATAATCCATGGGAGTAATTAGAAAAAGTGGCAAGTAATCTGAATGCTAATTGCTCTAAACCCGTTTTTCACTTTTGACATTCTGTAAGCAGATGCAGGTTCAAGTGACGGTCAGGTTTTTAAGTTGCTAAAGATTCCACAAATCAATTTTACTTT
>NC_090250.1:15274392-15334742 GCF_037325665.1 Littorina saxatilis | reverse complement strand
TGACCAGGCTAACTGCTTCTCTGAGAGCGGTGAGTTCTGCCCGGTAGTTGGATGACAGCTCTCCGGCAGGCAGGGATCTTGAAAGGGTGTGTCCGTCTGGGTAGCGTACCAGGATCCCGCTTCCTCCGTTTTTGATGGCACCATCTGAGGACCCGTCAGTGTAGACGTGAGTCCATACTGAGGCGTTGTAGTCCTGGTGCATCATCTCCAGCGTGAGGTTCTTGAGGACTGCGTCCTGCTGCTCTCTCTTGCTGGTCACTCCTGGTATGTCAGTAACAAAGAGCACCTTGCTGAGCTGGCTGTTCCACTCTTCAGCGTCTTGGAGGGGCTCTTGTTCTTCAGGGGTGCATGGTAGGAAGCTGGTTTGGGTTCTCTTTAGCTGCTTGGCCAGATGGTTGAAACTGCTTCTTTTCAGCCTGTTCTTCGTCAGCTGTTGGGTGTGCTGGTGTGCTGGGTGAGAGGGGAGTCGTTGCAGCTTCTCGTACTGCACGATGACCTTCTCTTCTCGTCGGTGGTCCAGGGAAGGGAGTCTGGTGGTGGCTTCAAGGGCGTGTATGGGCGTGGTTTTCAGTCCCCCCGTGATGATGCGCATGCTTGCGTTCTGCACTTTGTTGAGCCGGCTGGTGTTGCTCTTCGCAGCTGTAGCCCAGGCTGCTGCTCCATACTCCATCACAGGGCGGACGTGTCCCGTATACACCTGTCTGAGGATGTGCGCGCCTTCGTGAGCGAGGCTGGTACTACATATTGTTCATACGAAATGACAAACACAGGTTACAAGCGATAACGCGCAAAAGTACTGGTTTATTATTTTACATCTGACACTAGGGATCAGTAATGTATAGATATATAGTTACAGTACCACGTAATGCGGTAAAAAACTTATGAACAGAAAGAAAAAGAGAAAAGAAAACAAATTATTAGACATGGCAAAAGTATCAAATGCATTAACAAGACACGAGAAGTAAAAACAAGAAAAATAAACAATCACAAGACAGGAGAAGACAAACAGACAAGAAAGTTACAATTACCAAACACTCGTTGGTTAGTCCTTCAACAACAATAAAGAGTTACGTTCTGTACGTTCAACAACAATAAAGAATTACGTTCCGTACGTTCAACAATACCATAAGCACTAAGAATACTCAAGAAACTTAGCATACATACGTTTAAAACCAAAATGGCTACTTTCAGAACAATACAAAAACGTTGACTCATCAGGCCAGGAATACAAAGCAAACTGTCATACCAAAAAAGTCTAACGACAACGTTCCTGCGTTAATCAAAGTCACAAACAAGATATTTACTCATCCACTTTCCCTCAATAACGTTACAAGAAATAAGCCCGTTTACAAACGATCACCACAGACCGCAAGCTTCTTTTACCTAAATTCTTTTAACGTAAGGCTGAAAAAGTCAGAGAAAACGTTTCACTTCGAACTTCGTTAACCACAGAAAACACAAGTTATCATAAACATTAGCGACTTTCTAGCGTCTACAAATCATTGCTGTACGTTCACAACACTAGAACAGTTGAACACACAATAAAGAAACACTACAACAAGTCAGACTTTCAACTCACGTTATACATAAACAACTCACAAAGTCATTACAAAATGGCGACCAAAACACAACACAAAACAAGTAACAACAAAATTACCTTATGCGCTGTGTGGGTTGACCAGCAGTACCAAAACGTGTTGCCTCACAAACGAAGGGCACAAAACGATTCACACTTGAGAAACAACTGTCTCCAAGAACATTACGTTGACGTTAAAACATAAGAAACACTCCGTTGGTTCACTTGATAACCTTCATACGTTTACATCAAAACCAAACGCTTCCTAAAACCCTCAGATCGACTGACGAGACAGGAGTCAAGCAGCGGTATTTATGGAAACAAAAACCTAACATGGAATAGTTATTCAAAAGTCAAAGGTCACCGGATTGACCAACCAACAACATTCCTAAGACAGAATCGGGTGAAACTACTATTTTACAACCAATCAGTAACCGATCACGCACTCCGTGCATGCTCAAAACTTAAAACGGTATATTTAACAGAAAGAACATCAAGGAACTAGCTGACATCACAAAGCTAAAAACACGTGAGTCACACGTATTCTAAAACTTGCAACGCAGATTCGCAGGGCTCACCTCAAAATCAAGACACGAAAAAGAGCACGTGAATCTCACGGTGTTCTAGAACTAAACGACGCAGTTTGTGACACTCCGACCAAAACCAGGTCACAACAACTGAACAAGGAGCACGTGAATCTCACGTAAAAATATTAACGCTCCACAAAACGGGTCACAACAAAGTGACACAATAAAAACACGGTTTACTTCTTTTTACATCGTGCAATGGCTTGAGCAAACGTAATTACAACAAAAAGTAGGTGAATGCATGCCACATCGGCATGCACACTCCCACCGGAAATTATATTAATATAATTTACTTCAAAAAACCTTTGTACAAACACATTCCTTATATCAAAAGAAGAATAACGCAGATTTAGACATTTCAAATTTACAACTCAAAACCATTGTGTTGCAAAACATTTACACAGCAATATTACGGTTCAATCATTTTCAATGTTTCAACACATCTCGTTTCAACTAAATGCCACTGGTCATTTACTCGACGGCATAAAAAAAAAACCGCACCACTTAAGCCATAAATGTCCGTTACATCATCTGGTATAAAAACAAACCGCAACAATCTACAACTGTCAAATTGGAAAAACACTCCAAAGTTCAATGTTCTTTCAGTTCGCTTACACAGCTTTGTCTTTGTGATTTTCACAATCTACTAACAGTCATTTTGTGAATCGGTCGCTCTAATATGCGACTATCACCAGTGGGACGGCCGTGATTGTCTAGAGCCTTTGTTCCAACATGCACTTTCACTCGTCTGACCAGTCCATCAGATCCAGGCATCACCTCGATTACACGAGCCATGCACCACTCTGATCTGCACAAGTTCTGGTCATGCAAGACAACAACATCTCCCACCTGTACGTTTGCCTGGGGACGTTGCCAGACACGACGTTTCTGCAAAAGTGAAAGGTACTGGCTCTTCCATAGCAGCCAGAATTCGTCTGCCATCCGCTGGACACAGCGCCAACGTTTCCTGGCGTACAGGTCTGGATCTTCAAACACACCAGGGGGCGGAAGGATGGCACCTGACTTCATGGTGAGGACGTGGTTGGGGGTCAAAGGGCGTGGTCCATCTGCCGATTCCAATGACTCGACAGACAGTGGTCGACTGTTCACGATGGCCATCACCTCGTATAGGAACGTACGAAGTGATGAGGTAGTGAGACGCTGGCCTGATCTTCTGAGAAGACCATTCAGGATGCTGCGTATTGTTCGTATCTGACGCTCCCAAACGCCACCCATGTGACTAGCTGCAGGGGGGTTGAACTTGAACTCACATTTGCTTTCCAGCATCTTTGATGTCAGTCGTTCAGAGTCCATCTCCTTCCATGCCAGTTTGAACTCATTGCATGCACCTACAAAGTTCGTTCCTTTGTCACACCAAATGCGTGATATGTTTCCTCGCATGGAGACAACAATGCGTAGGGCGTTGATGAAGGAATCACTTGACATGTCATCCAGGGTTTCAATGTGGATTGCCCTAGAGGCAAAACACGTCACGATCAGCCCGTACAAGATTAATGTCATGACCTTGACGCAGTCATCACGGTACCCTCGTTTTTTCTGGCGTTTCAGGCCCTTCAGATGCTTGACTGCGGCACTTCTGTTGTCGGGGAGGGACGGTTTCTCTGGTCGAAATGGTAAGAGCATCTCGAAGTGACCAGCTTCGTTGACCTTCACGATCTTCTTGAACTTTACATCGTCCTGGGACATGGATCCTGAGTCACTTGCAAAGTCTCCTTCCATAACATGTAATGGGTCAGTACACGAGACTTCGTCCACCTGTACCTTGTAGACGTGAGCTACACGTTCTTCTTCCCTCGATCCTGGCTTGACGATGACGCGCATGGACGAGGCTATGCCATCAAAGGCGACGGAATGCGGTGCCTTGCCGACGATGCTCCAACCTAACTTAGTCTCTACTGCAAATGGCAGTCCTTGGACAACGTTTAGGGGCATGAGGGCCTCAGCGCAGTCGTAGCCGATGAGGAGGCCTGCTTCACAGTCAGGGTACAAGGGGGGCAGTTTTGGAGACAGGTGTTGGAGATGTGGGTAAGCTTTGACAGTCTCTGAGGTGGGGATATGAGTGGGGTCAACGGTCAGATAAGGTCGTGAGATGGCAGAAGGGAGCCTGACAAACTCACTGGAGGTAGGAGAGCGGACACGCAATCCAGAGTACTTCCTGCCGGAGACCACAGCATTGTCCTCAGTCAGTGTGGAGACCCTGAGTGTAGTCGGCTGCGATTTGGCTTTAACTTCTTCAGCCACTGACTGCACTACAAAAGTGGCGTTGGACATAGTGTCCAGTAGTGCGTACGTCAGCACTTCTACGTTGGGGTTAGAGTCACTGGAAACGAGAACGGGAACGATCATAGACGTGAAACCGATGCTGTTTTCCTCGCTGGCCTTAAGAGCAGACACCGTAGGGGTCGACGATGACAGTGGCTCTTGAACGTCAGCAGCAGAGGTACGGTAATTGTTCTTGTGTTCACTCGCCCCTTTGTTTTCACTCATACTGTTCTGATATTTGAAATTGTCATCATGAAGACAAGTGGGATGAGCCTTCTTGCACTTCTTGCACGTCTGTTTCTGCATACATTGACGGCTCTGGTGATCCTTACTTCTGAGACATCCGTAGCAGATACGGTTCTTGAACAGAAAATCTCGTATCTCAACCAGAGGCTTCACTATGAGTTCCTTACATGTCCCAGCGTCATGGTCCGGAAGTTGACAGTGCAGACATGCGGAGACATCCTCTGTCAGGGTTGACAGGTTCGTTGTGAACTTTCTTGGTGTCCCCGATGCACTTGTCAAGCCGAAAACAGGGTCGTTAGAAATGTCTGCTTCGAGAGTAACGAACGACACGAGTTCATTGAACAGAGGATACCTCTTCTTTTCAACCTTAGTTCGAGCAACTGTTCTAGACCATCTGTGACTCATCCAGTCTGGGAGCTTTCCGACGATCTTCCGTAGGTACTGGGCATCATCCAGGATGCTCAGTCCACCAACTTCCTGGGCAGCAACGGAACATTGCTGCAAGAAATCGGCCAGACTTCTGAGTCCCTTGGGATCCTTGCTTTTGACTGGGGTCCATTCGTCCAGCTTGGTCCGGAAAGCTTGCGAAACGACGTATGAGTTGCCGAACCGATTTTCCAGCACTTCCATGGCTCTCTCGTAGGCATCACCTTCTCTCAGCAGAAAGAAGCCGGTCACGGCCTCCTTTGCTTGACCTCCGATGTACCGTTGCAGATACAATAACTTCTCACTGCTGGTTATGTTTTGTCTCTCGATGAGAAACGCAAACGACGATCTCCAAATTGGATATTGGAGAGGGTCACCAACAAAAATGCACGGCTCCTGCATCGGCAAACGGTTGATCATCAGAGCGTCTGATAGGGTTTTGGCGAGAGAGTCCATAGGAGTGTCCTGCTTGGCAGGAGTAGCAAGTGGACGTTGGTAGTACGCAGACGGGGGGTAGGAGGCAAATGGACGATCTGCATGACATTCCTTGTCAAAGTTCATGTACGCAGGGGGCCTTGCGTTTTCGTTTCCCCAAATAACTTTGGGGGTGGTCTGATGTGGGTCCAGGAATGTGGGCACGAAAGGCTCTGGTTTGGGATGCAGGTGGGTATCATAGGGGAAACAGGGTGGGGTAACTTGGAAACGTCTGTGGTCCATGCGTTGGTGACGTTCTTCTGGGAAGTAGGTGTGTCGTTCTTGCGTCTCATCACCTTCCCTTGTCTCTGGTAGGTGATAGGACCAACCTGTGTGGTCGAGATCAGGCGGGCGAGAGCCTGTGACGCTTGTCGTTGAGTGTCCAACGTTGTGCAGAGGCGGCTGACCAGCGTACGCACCGAGAGGGTGCTGCAGTGTGGTCAGCAGCGCTGTAGGCCGCATGGAGGATGTAGTTGCAGCCGTCGTGTAGTTGGGTGTGAAGGGCTCCTGACGGACGAAAGGAGCGCTCGTTCCGGCGTGATGGGGGGCGTTGACATCCTCTCTACGTTGAGGTCCGTACGCCTCATAGGTGGCGTTGTTGGTAGTAGCGGCGCTTGTAGAGGCGCTGACTCCAACGACGAGGTCCACGACAGGTAACGCGTGCTGTCGTGGCTCAGTCGTTGTGGTTCCTGCGACGAAGTTGGTGACAGCAGCGTTGACAGTAGAGATGTCACGGGTGCTGGCGGCGTTGCAGACAGGAACAGACGTGACGTCCAAGGCTGGCTGGTGTGTCCCTTGGTCAGCAATGACGGCAGCACCTGTCCCTATTCCTATCGCTGTTTGTTCATTGTTTAGAGGAGGGGCTACAAGACTATACAAGGGAACGAAAGGACGAGGGTGGAACCTAGTGTTCAACAAATCAACTGACGGTAGATCAGGGAGATCCTGCTGAACGGATTCACCTTGTTCCAATACTTGTAACATAGCTTGTTGTTCTCTTAAGCTAATTTTCAATTCGGTGGACTGAATTTGTCTCAAAGCCTTTTTCTGTTTAATATCTTCAAGAGCTGCTTCAGCTGCGTCTTCGGCCTGTCTAGCTGCTGTTCTCTCAGCTTCCTTAGCCTGCCTAGCTGCTTCTTCGGCCTGCCTAGCTGCGTCCTCAGTCTGCCTAGCTGCTGTTCTCTCAGCATATTGTTGTTGTAAGAGATCCAGTTCACTAAACTGAGCTTCCTTTATTGCGTCACCTTCCACTTTTATGGCCAGGGATGCAGCCTCTAGTTTAAGAGCCAATTTAGTGTCTTCAGAGCTAACACTTTTAGAGCGGAGAGACTCGGCGCGAGAAGCTACTTGGCTACCTGATCTCCTGATACCTGACTTGTGGCTAGCTGACTTGTGGATGGCTGACGTAAGGCTAGCTGCTTTATGGCTGGCAGTCTTACCACTGGCTGACTTGTGGGTGGATGACCCAACGCTAGGTGTAACACTGCTATGCCTGGAAGTAGGCTCCTTAGTCACCTGCACGCTAGTCGTTTGTCTGTCAAGAGCTCGATCAATGTCAAACATAATTGTCTGAACTGTCCTCTGAACATCATCCCAACTTTCCTGAATGGTTTCACCGCTACCAATACTACGAAGACCTTTCTCTATGTCACCAAGATCCTTGTACATGCTCAAAACAATTTGTTTTTGACTGGTTAACGACTCTTGATTAGGAGTTTCTTGGTTAAGCTCTGTGACTATCTCACCGATTGCTCGTTCCAAGAATGTTCGTTGTCTTGCGAAGTTTCTAGTTTTGATCTCAATCTGGTAATCTCTACCTTTTTCAGTAGGCTTAATGTCACGCCTAGGCCTTTGAGAATGTTCATCTTCATCGCCGTTAATGTCATAACCTGAAGCTTCCAATGGTTTATCTGCTGGAATCTCCTCCATTACAATGTCCGCTTGTTCAAAAGCACTAAAAACATACATAAGGTTTATCTGGTTATAAAGTAAAATGAATCGATCTGAGGGTCGTTTGGGATAATACACAAAAGTCACAAAAAATGCGC
The DNA here is from genome assembly GCF_037325665.1 of Littorina saxatilis. NCBI lineage: Eukaryota > Metazoa > Mollusca > Gastropoda > Littorinimorpha > Littorinidae > Littorina > Littorina saxatilis. Next base: position 15,327,102 of record NC_090250.1, on the reverse strand, counting down.
CGGATACAGAGTAGGAAGATCTCTAACCGACAAGTTGATCTATGTCAAACTATGGTTTACTAACACAGTGACAGGTAACAATAAAGTCTTTTGCTGGTTATCAACAGCTACGTTTACGTTCATTGAGCGTCAATAACAAAAGTTCTTTACTGGGCGTAAGCAGCTAAGTTTGTTTACTTTAGCTAACGTTCTTTCACTGGGCGTCAGCAGCTAAGTTTTTTACTTTAGCTAACGTTCTTTCACTGGGCGTCAGCAGCTAAGTTTTTTACTGGGCGACAGCAACTAAAGTTTTTTACTGTGCGCGCCTTCGTGAGCGAGGCTGGTACTACATATTGTTCATACGAAATGACAAACACAGGTTACAAGCGATAACGCGCAAAAGTACTGGTTTATTATTTTACATCTGACACTAGGGATCAGTAATGTATAGATATATAGTTACAGTACCACGTAATGCGGTAAAAAACTTATGAACAGAAAGAAAAAGAGAAAAGAAAACAAATTATTAGACATGGCAAAAGTATCAAATGCATTAACAAGACACGAGAAGTAAAAACAAGAAAAATAAACAATCACAAGACAGGAGAAGACAAACAGACAAGAAAGTTACAATTACCAAACACTCGTTGGTTAGTCCTTCAACAACAATAAAGAGTTACGTTCTGTACGTTCAACAACAATAAAGAATTACGTTCCGTACGTTCAACAATACCATAAGCACTAAGAATACTCAAGAAACTTAGCATACATACGTTTAAAACCAAAATGGCTACTTTCAGAAAAATACAAAAACGTTGACTCATCAGGCCAGGAATACAAAGCAAACTGTCATACCAAAAAAGTCTAACGACAACGTTCCTGCGTTAATCAAAGTCACAAACAAGATATTTACTCATCCACTTTCCCTCAATAACGTTACAAGAAATAAGCCCGTTTACAAACGATCACCACAGACCGCAAGCTTCTTTTACCTAAATTCTTTTAACGTAAGGCTGAAAAAGTCGGAGAAAACGTTTCACTTCGAACTTCGTTAACCACAGAAAACACAAGTTATCATTATAAACATTAGCGACTTTCTAGCGTCTACAAAACATTGCTGTACGTTCACAACACTAGAACAGTTGAACACACAATAAAGAAACACTACAACAAGTCAGACTTTCAACTCACGTTATACATAAACAACTCACAAAGTCATTACAAAATGGCGACCAAAACACAACACAAACAAGTAACAACAAAATTACCTTATGCGCTGTGTGGGTTGACCAGCAGTACCAAAACGTGTTGCCTCACAAACGAAGGGCACAAAACGATTCACACTTGAGAAACAACTGTCTCCAAGAACATTACGTTGACGTTAAAACATAAGAAACACTCCGTTGGTTCACTTGATAACCTTCATACGTTTACATCAAAACCAAACGCTTCCTAAAACCCTCAGATCGACTGACGAGACAGGAGTCAAGCAGCGGTATTTATGGAAACAAAAACCTAACATGGAATAGTTATTCAAAAGTCAAAGGTCACCGGATTGACCAACCAACAACATTCCTAAGACAGAATCGGGTGAAACTACTATTTTACAACCAATCAGTAACCGATCACGCACTCCGTGCATGCCCAAAACTTAAAACGGTATATTTAACAGAAAGAAGACCAAGGAACTAGCTGACATCACAAAGCTAAAAACACGTGAGTCACACGTATTCTAAAACTTGCAACGCAGATTCGCAGGGCTCACCTCAAAATCAAAACACGGAAAAGAGCACGTGAATCTCACGGTGTTCTAGAACTAAACGACGCAGTTTGTGACACTCCGACCAAAACCAGGTCACAACAACTGAACAAGGAGCACGTGAATCTCACGTAAAAATATTAACGCTCCACAAAACGGGTCACAACAAAGTGACACAATAAAAACACGGTTTACTTCTTTTTACATCGTGCAATGGCTTGAGCAAACGTAATTACAACAAAAGTAGGTGACTGCATGCCACATCGGCATGCACACTCCCACCGGAAATTATATTAATATAATTTACTTCAAAAACCTTTGTACAAACACATTCCTTATATCAAAAGAAGAATAACGCAGATTTAGACATTTCAAATTTACAACTCAAAACCATTGTGTTGCAAAACATTTACACAGCACTATTACGGTTCAATCATTTTCAATGTTTCAACACATCTCGTTTCAACTAAATGCCGTTAGTCATTACTCGACGGCATAAAAAAAACCGCACCACTTAAGCCATAAATGTCCGTTACATCATCTGGTATAAAAACAAACCGCAACAATCTACAACTGTCAAATTGGAAAAACACTCCAAAGTTCAATGTTCTTTCAGTTCGCTTACACAGCTTTGTCTTTGTGATTTTCACAATCTACTAACAGTCATTTTGTGAATCGGTCGCTCTAATATGCGACTATAACCAGTGGGACGGCCGTGATTGTCTAGAGCCTTTGTTCCAACATGCACTTTCACTCGTCTGACCAGTCCATCAGATCCAGGCATCACTTCGATTACACGAGCCATGCACCACTCTGATCTGCACAAGTTCTGGTCATGCAAGACAACAACATCTCCCACCTGTACGTTTGCCTGGGGACGTTGCCAGACACGACGTTTCTGCAAAAGTGAAAGGTACTGGCTCTTCCATAGCAGCCAGAATTCGTCTGCCATCCGCTGGACACAGCGCCAACGTTTCCTGGCGTACAGGTCTGGATCTTCAAACACACCAGGGGGCGGAAGGATGGCACCTGACTTCATGGTAAGGACGTGGTTGGGGGTCAAAGGGCGTGGTCCATCTGCCGATTCCAGTGACTCGACAGACAGTGGTCGACTGTTCACGATGGCCATCACCTCGTATAGGAACGTACGAAGTGATGAAGTAGTGAGACGCTGGCCTGATCTTCTGAGAAGACCATTCAGGATGCTGCGTATCGTTCGGATCTGACGCTCCCAAACGCCACCCATGTGACTAGCTGCAGGGGGGTTGAACCTGAACTCACATTTGCTTTCCAGCATCTTTGATGTCAGTCGTTCAGAGTCCATCTCCTTCCATGCCAGTTTGAACTCATTGCATGCACCTACAAAGTTCGTTCCTTTGTCACACCAAATGCGTGATATGTTTCCTCGCATGGAGACAACAATGCGTAGGGCGTTGATGAAGGAATCACTTGACATGTCATCCAGGGTTTCAATGTGGATTGCCCTAGAGGCAAAACACGTCACGATCAGCCCGTACAAGATTAATGTCATGACCTTGACGCAGTCATCACGGTACCCTCGTTTTTTCTGGCGTTTCAGGCCCTTCAGATGCTTGACTGCGGCACCTCTGTTGTCGGGGAGGGACGGTTTCTCTGGTCGAAATGGTAAGAGCATCTCGAAGTGACCAGCTTCGTTGACCTTCACGATCTTCTTGAACTTTACATCGTCCTGGGACATGGATCCTGAGTCACTTGCAAAGTCTCTTTCCATAACATGTAATGGAAAATTTCCTAAATAAATTATCATTTAATTAATATACTTACCCGAATCACATTAGCATTGAGTCACCTGAGATGCTTATCACTGAAAAACGCTTACCCGGCTAAAGAATTTAAAGGGAAGCAACCCCATCACCAAAACGAAAGTGAAAGTAGCTTTGGTAATGGGCCAGTACACCGGGAGTTACCTCCCATACGGGTGTATGCCACGTCACTTCCTCTAGGAACACGTGCCTATTATCATACGGCTTTAAAAAATCTTAAAACCATAAGCGGGGCAGGTGGGAGGGAATACAGTATGTGATTCGGGTAAGTATATTAATTAAATGATAATTTATTTAGGAAATTTTCCATTTAATATCATATTCTTACTCCGAATCACATTAGCAGATAACATCAACAAGGCGGTGGGCTAGAAATGAATCAAAACTCACCATCAAGTTCTGGACAGGAACTGGCCTGCTGCTATGAGCGCTGGAAGGCCTCTGGAGCCATCCTGTCGAAGAGCTGTGACGTCCCGAAGATAAAAGTTTATGAAAACATCTTCGGAACGCCAATACGCAGTTGTCAGCACCTCCTCTAGACGTCTGGAGCGCAGAACTGCCAGAGAGGATGCCCACGCCCTCGTCTCATGGGCTCGGGCCGAGTCAAGTGGCAAGGAGGGCATAACCCCCCCCCTCTTTGTGCGCCTCCACTCATAAGCCTGCTTGATGAGCGAGGACACCCACCGGGCCAACGTTACCTTCGACAAATCTTTCTCGCGCCTAGTAAGGAGAGAGATAAACAACAACTTCTGAGAACTAGACCGAATCGGCTGAGTCCGGGCTAAGTACAGACGAAGTGCCCTCACAGGGCAATTGACCGAATCGGGGTCACCCGGGGCCAACGCGCTGGTCAGAGCCTTAACTCTAACCAGCGGAGAGGCCTGCCCCGGAGACTGATTCTTGGCCAGGAAATCAGGCCGGAAACGCAAAGATGCGGAACCGTCCGGCTCAAAGGAGATATCTCCAGGCTGACCCGACAGGGCGTGGACCTCGCTACCCCGTCGGGCCGTAGCCAACAAAAGGAGAAACAGCGCTTTGCGAGTGACATTGAACAGACTGGCCTCGCTTAAAGGCTCAAAATCCGCAGAACGAAGGAATTCCAGGATTAAAAACAAGTCCCACTTGGGAGCGGGCAAACGAGCTTTAGCTTCCTTAAGAACAGCCCCTTTAATGACTGCAGCTATAACGCCCCCGACTCGAACAGAACGACCAATCTGCTGAAGAGTCGCCGAGATAGCGGAGCGCCGGACCCTCAACGAGGAGACTGAGGCGCCCTGTGAAGACATGAAAGAGAGGTGGTTAGCGACCTGAATAGAGCGCGGAGCCACCGAACTCACCCCTCTAGCTGAACACCAGGCAGTCCATGCCTTCCAGTGGGAAGCATAAACTGAAGAGGTGGACGCTCTATGCGAGCGAGCCACCAAGTCCAGAGTCAAAGACGACGCCCCAGAGCGCTTCAGCGAGTCCCGAACAACTTCCACACGTGAAGCTTCAGAAGACTGGGCTCCTCGTGTGGAATGCCTGTTCGGGGCTGCACTAGTTCCCCTCGCACGAGTGCGAGAGGAATGGGGGGCCCTTGGGCAAGCCGAAGAAGATCTGGAAACCAGACCTGCGACGGCCACAGAGGAGCGACCAGAAGAAGAAGGGCCGGCTCCTCCATCTCCGCTTTCCGGATTACTCGGCTGAGTAACGGAAAGGGAGGAGTCTGAAGATCTGTATGTGCCCCCCAACCCTCCCTGGACGCATCTGTAAAGAGGTCCAGGTCGGGGAGGGGCACGACGATCGGAACACCTCTGCAGACCCACTCCGTGTGCAACCACGGAAGGGTCGCAGACTGGAACCATCCCTGCAAAGGGATGAGGGCGTCCCAGTCCACCAGAGGAGAGTCCACAAACGGCTTCAGCGCGAACTGAAGCGGACATTTGTGGACCCGGCCCAGTGAAACCAGAAGAGCCATAGACTCCATCTGCCCCAAGATGGAGGCGAGCGAGCGGATGGAAGCCATCAGGAGAGGTAAAGTGGAGCGAATCTGAGCTTGGAGCTTGTCCACCCTTCTCTGAGAAGGCTGGACAGTCCAAGCGACCGTGTCGAAAGACATCCCCAGATAAGTGAATGTCTGTGACGGGGTCAGCTCCGACTTTACCCGGTTGATCGAGAACCCCAACCAGTTGGATTCTCGAAGAACCGTGAGGGTATCCTGCGAACAGCCGCTCTGGGACTGGTTCATGATGAGCCAGTCGTCCAGATAAGCCCGCAGACGGATACCCTGGGACCTCACCAGTGCACAGACCTGTCTCACCACCATGGTGAAAATCCACGGTGCGAGAGACAGCCCGAAAGGGAGTGCGCGAAACTGGTAGATCTGATCTCCCCACCGGAAACGAAGCCATTTCCGGTCGGTCGGATGCATAAGAATGTGAAAGTATGCGTCCGTGAGATCGATCGAGGTCACCCAGTCTCCTGGGCGGAGAGAGTCTCGGACAGAGGCTGGCGTCTCCATCTTGAATTTTATCTCCCTCAAGAAAGTATTGAGGAGAGATAAATCCAACACGGGACGCCATCCTCCTGATGCTTTGGGAACAGCGACCAGACGCCCGTAAAATCCCAGGGAGCTGTGGACCCGAACTCTCTCCACCGCGCCCTTCTGCTCCAGGGAGGCAATTTCCGACTGCAAGACGGAACGTGCTTCCTGCGAGAAGGGGGGCTTGAACCGCGGAGGCACTCGGGTAAGAGGCGCCTTTTCCTCCCGCCAGAGTAGACGGAAGCCCGAACTCACCACTCCCACAATCCGTTGGCTGTCTACTACCGACATCCAACGAGAAAGTGCCCGGGAGGGGCCTCCCGCCATCACCAAGGTGGAGGGCGGGAGGGAGGTGAGATCGGGAGCGCTTCATTGGGGGTGTGGCTTACTTCCAGAGCCGCCACGCCCCCTCCCCGATGCCGTCCTCTTCTTCCCACCACGAGCGGCCGGCGAAGCCTGCCGCTTCTGAGCTGGCTTGGGGTTAGACGATGTCTGAGCCTGCTTCTGTTTAGAAGGCTGAGACTGTTTCACCCCCTTCAGAGTGTAGTCAAGGAACTGACTGTCCTTGTTTGACTGAATCTCCTTCTGTCTGGCATCCAGTGCCAGCGGACAGAAGAGAGACTCCTCTGAGACCGGGGAGACTCTCAAGGTCTCCCTAGTAGCCAGCTCCGTGAATTGGGACTGCGAGAGGAAGAGATCCCTCCTGCAGAGTACCGCTTGGGTGTACTGCAGGGAGGAAAGACGCAATTGTTCCTCATTGACCTTGGCCAATGCGGTCAAAAGCGCAGAGACATCGTCCGCATTCTGTTCTTCACTGAGAGTGAAAGGAACTAGCGAATCGGTCAATGCCCGAGACAGAGCCCGAACGAGAGTCTCCGCAATGGAGGACAGTTCGATCTGCCGACGTCCAACCTCCTCAGCAGAGAGGAGGGAAGCCTCGGAAACCGGCAAAACCGAATCACGCTTGATCGGTTTAGTCAGAAGAGGCAGCAATTCCCGGGAAACCGGAAGGGTAGCCCTAGGGAGTGCAAAAGACGCCAGCCAATTCTGGCTCTGATTGGGCATGCCAAGCTTCCTATTGGCCGTAGGCACGAAGGAAGAGGCTTGGGCAGCTGAAGCCACCCACTGCTGAGCTGATTCCGGAACTGGACCAAAAGGAAGCAGTAACGGAACAGGCACTGGCCGAATACCACTCCCCGCATGTGCTGGACGAACCAGTGAATGCGAAAGTTGGTAAGCCACTGACGGAGACTCGGCGAACCGGAAGGAAGAAACATCCTCCTGTGCCGGCCGGAAGTCCGCCATGGCAGAAGGAACGAATGATGCGGAAGAGTCCGCAGCCACCACCCCTTCAGGAAAATAACGAGACGTTACTTCCGCCGCGACGTCAAGAACAGACTTGAGCTTCGACGGAAACACGCCCCGCGACTCCTCGCTGACCACTGATGGAGCATCAGAATAGTCACACGTGGAACCATGACCGAAGTCACCAGTTCCGGAAGCAGAAGCATGCCCTGGCAAACCGGAAACCGGAAAAGCCTGAGCACTAACGTCATCCTGCCGCCCAAAACCCTGTGAAGGTAAAGGGTAAGCAGGACGACCATCCGCAAAAACCGGAGCTGGATGAGCTGACGTCACTACCCCGACTGAGTGGAGTGATGCCTGCTCAAGCCTAGGCGCTTGAAAGCCGGAAGGCGCACGCTGTAATCCACTATCTGGTATCCGGAAGGAACCACCAGAAGAGGAAGAAGCGTTTCCGGCCGAAACCGGAAGTGTAGTCAACGGAACCGCAAAATGCGGAAGTGAAGACTGCACTGGTTGACTTCGCGATCCGGAAGGACCGGAAGTCAGTGAATACTCCATCCTGCCGCGACCGCCGTAGCGTGCCGGAGCGGACGGATCATCACTTCCGGCAAGTGCCGGAAATGCGGCAGTCGAAACCGACTGCCGCCGCTGTTCGAACAAGTCCGGGGCCTCGTAGGTTATCGCCGGAAATGAAAGATCAGCAAGGTATCGGTCGTGACCCGATGCGAAAGAGCTGTCCCCCGAAGGAGAACGTCCAGGCGCCTCACGAGGGCTATCGGACCAGCTCTGCTTACCAACCGACGCTGAAGAGGGAGGACGCTGCTCCAAGCCGGAAGTGGAGGACAAAGACACGGAAGCCAATGCCCGGACGTCACTGCCAGATGCCGGAAACGCCGAACTGCTGGCGACGGAACGCTGAAATTCTGCCTGCACCAAGCTGCGGATTTCTGGAACCAGTGACTTTAACAGAGAGGAAACCAACGCACCTTGTCCAGGTGCTAACAAAGAAGACGAAGTCTCCGATGTAGAGACAGGTGCAGAAGTAACAGTAGCGCTAGGCGCCGCAAAAGAAGCAGAAGTAGTAACAGCGCTAGGCGCCGAAATTGGTACAGCCAACAAAGTGTTACGCTCTTGGTCTGTAACAAGTAACGTTGCTTTGGAAGAGGAAGACTTAGCCTTAATTTTCCCCTTGGGGTCCGACTTGCCACGGCGCTTGTCTGAATCAGACATGTTGACAACACGTGGCAACGCGAAAAAATTTACTGAAACATAAGTCTAAACGACTGGAAAATTCAGTAAACACACGCACTAATGCGTTAACAAAATACTATAGCTAAACTTGCCCCACAAGCAGAGGCACGGAGAGCTACAAACAAAGTCACACGAGCTAGAAAACTAACTCACACAACAAAATGGCGACACGCAAGACACTGACACAAACGTCAACAACACGTGGCAAAGTAAAAAGATTTACTGAAACGTAAGTCAAAACGACTGAAAACACAGTAAACACACACGCTTACGCGTCAACAAAATACTAAAGCTACACTTGCCCAAACAGAAAGAGGGCACGCAGAGCTACTAGCAAAGTCACACGAGTTAGCTAACTAACTCACACAACAAAATGGCGAAACACGCAAGTCACTGACACACAAGTCCGTAAAAAACGGACAACGTACAGTAACGAAACAGCGCAAACAACCAACAACAAACGGGAACGAGCTCACCAAACTGTAGGCAAGGCGAGCAGACAAGCTGGGTAACGTGGCCGGTGGGTGTCACTCAAACACACAAGGTCAGCCACAGAGCGTCAAAAAGTGAACCGTCCTCTCCGAGGTGAAAAAGACGTATGATAATAGGCACGTGTTCCTAGAGGAAGTGACGTGGCATACACCCGTATGGGAGGTAACTCCCGGTGTACTGGCCCATTACCAAAGCTACTTTCACTTTCGTTTTGGTGATGGGGTTGCTTCCCTTTAAATTCTTTAGCCGGGTAAGCGTTTTTCAGTGATAAGCATCTCAGGTGACTCAATGCTAATGTGATTCGGAGTAAGAATATGATATTAAATGGGTCAGTATACGAGACTTCGTCCACCTGTACCTTGTAGACGTGAGCTACACGTTCTTCTTCCCTCGATCCTGGCTTGACGATGACGCGCATGGACGAGGCTATGCCATCAAAGGCGACGGAATGCGGTGCCTTGCCGACGATGCTCCAACCTAACTTAGTCTCTACTGCAAATGGCAGTCCTTGGACAACGTTTAGGGGCATGAGGGCTTCAGCGCAGTCATAGCCGATGAGGAGGCCTGCTTCGCAGTCAGGGTACAAGGGGGGCAGTTTAGGAGACAGGTGTTGGAGATGTGGGTAAGCTTTGACAGTCTCTGAGGTGGGGATATGAGTGGGGTCAACGGTCAGATAAGGTCGTGAGATGGCAGAAGGGAGCCTGACAAACTCACTGGAGGTAGGAGAGCGGACACGCAATCCAGAGTACTTCCTGCCGGAGACCACAGCATTGTCCTCAGTCAGTGTGGAGACCCTGAGTGTAGTCGGCTGCGATTTGGCTTTAACTTCTTCAGCCACTGACTGCACTACAAAAGTGGCGTTGGACATAGTGTCCAGTAGTGCGTACGTCAGCACCTCTACGTTGGGGTTAGAGTCACTGGAAACGAGAACGGGAACGATCATAGACGTGAAACCGATGCTGTTTTCCTCGCTGGCCTTAAGAGCAGACACCGTAGGGGTCGACGATGACAGTGGCTCTTGAACGTCAGCAGCAGAGGTACGGTAATTGTTCTTGTGTTCACTCGCCCCTTTGTTTTCACTCATACTGTTCTGATATTTGAAATTGTCATCATGAAGACAAGTGGGATGAGCCTTCTTGCACTTCTTGCACGTCTGTTTCTGCATACATTGACGGCTCTGGTGATCCTTACTTCTGAGACATCCGTAGCAGATACGGTTCTTGAACAGGAAATCTCGTATCTCAACCAGAGGCTTCACTATGAGTTCCTTACATGTCCCAGCGTCATGGTCCGGAAGTTGACAGTGCAGACATGCGGTGACATCCTCTGTCAGGGTTGACAAGTTCGTTGTGAACTTTCTTGGTGTACCCGATGCACTTGTCAGGCCGAAAACAGGGTCGTTAGAAATGTCTGCTTCGAGAGTAACGAACGACACGAGTTCATTGAACAGAGGATACCTCTTCTTTTCAACCTTAGTTCGAGCAACTGTTCTAGACCATCTGTGACTCATCCAGTCTGGGAGCTTTCCGACGATCTTCCGTAGGTACTGGGCATCATCCAGGATGCTCAGTCCACCAACTTCCTGGGCAGCAACGGAACATTGCTGCAAGAAATCGGCCAGACTTCTGAGTCCCTTGGGATCCTTGCTTTTGACTGGGGTCCATTCGTCCAGCTTGGTCCGGAAAGCTTGCGAAACGACGTATGAGTTGCCGAACCGATTTTCCAGCACTTCCATGGCTCTCTCGTAGGCATCACCTTCTCTCAGCAGAAAGAAGCCGGTCACGGCCTCCTTTGCTTGACCTCCGATGTACCGTTGCAGATACAATAACTTCTCACTGCTGGTTATGTTCTGTCTCTCGATGAGGAACGAAAACGACGACCTCCAAATTGGATATTGGAGAGGGTCACCAACAAAAATGCACGGCTCCTGCATCGGCAAACGGTTGATCATCAGAGCGTCTGATAGGGTTTTGGCGAGAGAGTCCATAGGAGTGTCCTGCTTGGCAGGAGTAGCAAGTGGACGTTGGTAGTACGCAGACGGGGGGTAGGAGACAAATGGACGATCTGCATGACATTCCTTGTCAAAGTTCATGTACGCAGGGGGCCTTGCGTTTTCGTTTCCCCAAATAACTTTGGGGGTGGTCTGATGTGGGTCCAGGAATGTGGGCACGAAAGGCTCTGGTTTGGGATGTAGGTGGGTATCATAGGGGAAACAGGGTGGGGTAACTTGAAAACGTCTGTGGTCCATGCGTTGGTGACGTTCTTCTGGGAAGTAGGTGTGTCGTTCTTGCGTCTCATCACCTTCCCTTGTCTCTGGTAGGTGATAGGACCAACCTGTGTGGTCGAGATCAGGCGGGCGAGAGCCTGTGACGCTTGTCGTTGAGTGTCCAACGTTGTGCAGAGGCGGCTGACCAGCGTACGCACCGAGAGGGTGCTGCAGTGTGGTCAGCAGCGCTGTAGGCCGCATGGAGGATGTAGTTGCAGCCGTCGTGTAGTTGGGTGTGAAGGGCTCCTGACGGACGAAAGGAGCGCTCGTTCCGGCGTGATGGGGGGCGTTGACATCCTCTCTACGTTGAGGTCCGTACGCCTCATAGGTGGCGTTGTTGGTAGTAGCGGCGCTTGTAGAGGCGCTGACTCCAACGACGAGGTCCACGACAGGTAACGCGTGCTGTCGTGGCTCAGTCGTTGTGGTTCCTGCGACGAAGTTGGTGACAGCAGCGTTGACAGTAGAGATGTCACGGGTGCTGGCGGCGTTGCAGACAGGAACAGACGTGACGTCCAAGGCTGGCTGGTGTGTCCCTTGGTCAGCAACGACGGCAGCACCTGTCCCTATTCCTATCGCTGTTTGTTCATTGTTTAGAGGAGGGGCTACAAGACTATACAAGGGAACGAAAGGACGAGGGTGGAACCTAGTGTTCAACAAATCAACTGACGGTAGATCAGGGAGATCCTGCTGAACGGATTCACCTTGTTCCAATACTTGTAACATAGCTTGTTGTTCTCTTAAGCTAATTTTCAATTCGGTGGACTGAATTTGTCTCAAAGCCTTTTTCTGTTTAATATCTTCAAGAGCTGCTTCAGCTGCGTCTTCGGCCTGTCTAGCTGCTGTTCTCTCAGCTTCCTTAGCCTGCCTAGCTGCTTCTTCGGCCTGCCTAGCTGCGTCCTCAGTCTGCCTAGCTGCTGTTCTCTCAGCATATTGTTGTTGTAAGAGATCCAGTTCACTAAACTGAGCTTCCTTTATTGCGTCACCTTCCACTTTTATGGCCAGGGATGCAGCCTCTAGTTTAAGAGCCAATTTAGTGTCTTCAGAGCTAACACTTTTAGAGCGGAGAGACTCGGCGCGAGAAGCTACTTGGCTACCTGATCTCCTGATACCTGACTTGTGGCTAGCTGACTTGTGGATGGCTGACGTAACGCTAGCTACTTTATGAATGGCAGACTTAACACTAGCTGACTTGTGGGTGGATGACCCAACGCTAGGTGTAACACTGCTATGCCTGGAAGTAGGCTCCTTAGTCACCTGCACGCTAGTCGTTTGTCTGTCAAGAGCTCGATCAATGTCAAACATAATTGTCTGAACTGTCCTCTGAACATCATCCCAACTTTCCTGAATGGTTTCACCGCTACCAATACTACGAAGACCTTTCTCTATGTCACCAAGATCCTTGTACATGCTCAAAACAATTTGTTTTTGACTGGTTAACGACTCTTGATTAGGAGTTTCTTGGTTAAGCTCTGTGACTATCTCACCGATTGCTCGTTCCAAGAATGTTCGTTGTCTTGCGAAGTTTCTAGTTTTGATCTCAATCTGGTAATCTCTACCTTTTTCAGTAGGCTTAATGTCACGCCTAGGCCTTTGAGAATGTTCATCTTCATCGCCGTTAATGTCATAACCTGAAGCTTCCAATGGTTTATCTGCTGGAATCTCCTCCATTACAATGTTCGCTTATTCAAAAGCACTAAAAAACCTACATAAGGTTTATCTGTTTAAAAAGTAAAATGAATCGATCTGAGGGTCGTTTGGGATAATACACAAAAGTCACAAAAAATGCGCCGGATACGGAGTAGGAAGATCTCTAACCGACAAGTTGATCTATGTCAAACTATGGTTCACTAACACAGTGACAGGTAACAATAAAGTCTTTTGCTGGTTATCAACAGCTACGTTTACGTTCATTGAGCGTCAATAACAAAAGTTCTTTACATTCACTTGGCTGAACTTCAGCTAAAGTTCCTTCACTGGGCATCAGCAGCTAAGTTTTTTACTTTAGCTAACGTTCTTTCACTGGGCGTCAGCAGCTAAGTTTTTTACTGGACGACAGCAACTAAAGTTTTTTACTGTGCGCGCCTTCGTGAGCGAGGCTGGTACTACATATTGTTCATACGAAATGACAAACACAGGTTACAAGCGATAACGCGCAAAAGTACTGGTTTATTATTTTACATCTGACACTAGGGATCAGTAATGTATAGATATATAGTTACAGTACCACGTAATGCGGTAAAAAACTTATGAACAGAAAGAAAAAGAGAAAAGAAAACAAATTATTAGACATGGCAAAAGTATCAAATGCATTAACAAGACACGAGAAGTAAAAACAAGAAAAATAAACAATCACAAGACAGGAGAAGACAAACAGACAAGAAAGTTACAATTACCAAACACTCGTTGGTTAGTCCTTCAACAACAATAAAGAGTTACGTTCTGTACGTTCAACAACAATAAAGAATTACGTTCCGTACGTTCAACAATACCATAAGCACTAAGAATACTCAAGAAACTTAGCATACATACGTTTAAAACCAAAATGGCTACTTTCAGAAAAATACAAAAACGTTGACTCATCAGGCCAGGAATACAAAGCAAACTGTCATACCAAAAAAGTCTAACGACAACGTTCCTGCGTTAATCAAAGTCACAAACAAGATATTTACTCATCCACTTTCCCTCAATAACGTTACAAGAAATAAGCCCGTTTACAAACGATCACCACAGACCGCAAGCTTCTTTTACCTAAATTCTTTTAACGTAAGGCTGAAAAAGTCGGAGAAAACGTTTCACTTCGAACTTCGTTAACCACAGAAAACACAAGTTATCATTATAAACATTAGCGACTTTCTAGCGTCTACAAAACATTGCTGTACGTTCACAACACTAGAACAGTTGAACACACAATAAAGAAACACTACAACAAGTCAGACTTTCAACTCACGTTATACATAAACAACTCACAAAGTCATTACAAAATGGCGACCAAAACACAACACAAACAAGTAACAACAAAATTACCTTATGCGCTGTGTGGGTTGACCAGCAGTACCAAAAACGTGTTGCCTCACAAACGAAGGGCACAAAACGATTCACACTTGAGAAACAACTGTCTCCAAGAACATTACGTTGACGTTAAAACATAAGAAACACTCCGTTGGTTCACTTGATAACCTTCATACGTTTACATCAAAACCAAACGCTTCCTAAAACCCTCAGATCGACTGACGAGACAGGAGTCAAGCAGCGGTATTTATGGAAACAAAAACCTAACATGGAATAGTTATTCAAAAGTCAAAGGTCACCGGATTGACCAACCAACAACATTCCTAAGACAGAATCGGGTGAAACTACTATTTTACAACCAATCAGTAACCGATCACGCACTCCGTGCATGCCCAAAACTTAAAACGGTATATTTAACAGAAAGAAGACCAAGGAACTAGCTGACATCACAAAGCTAAAAACACGTGAGTCACACGTATTCTAAAACTTGCAACGCAGATTCGCAGGGCTCACCTCAAAATCAAAACACGGAAAAGAGCACGTGAATCTCACGGTGTTCTAGAACTAAACGACGCAGTTTGTGACACTCCGACCAAAACCAGGTCACAACAACTGAACAAGGAGCACGTGAATCTCACGTAAAAATATTAACGCTCCACAAAACGGGTCACAACAAAGTGACACAATAAAAACACGGTTTACTTCTTTTTACATCGTGCAATGGCTTGAGCAAACGTAATTACAACAAAAGTAGGTGACTGCATGCCACATCGGCATGCACAGAGGATGTTGCTGCTGGCTCCCCACTTTGTGCCAGCCAGTTTCTTCATGATAGCATGACAGTAAAAATAAAAAATAAAAAGGCAGAAACACTATTCACAGGACTATATACACGTTGTAGGCTATACATACATTCTTGCGTTATGAAACACTTATGCTTTATGGACAGATATGATCAATGTGAAAATAATCAGAACGAAGTCTTCCATCACTGTGACTTTTCGTAATTTGACATTAAATGTAATGAGAGGTGGTTTTTGAAAGTATTGAGACTTGTTGGGACTCGAACTGATTCCGGGAGAGAATTCCACAAAACGTTGCCAGAATAAGCTAAACTTGATTTAAAGAGATCTATCCGCGGAATTGGAACGTTGAATTTTCTGCTTGGTTTGGCTTTAAATTTTGTAATGAAAGCACGTGGTGCATGGCCGGAAAGGATTTTGTGAAGGAGCACGCCTTTATTTGATTTAAATCTTTCTTTTAAGGGCAAAATCTTAATTTTTTTTATAATCGTCGAAAACAAGACTGGATTGTTTTAATAGAACTGATTTTAGTGCTCGTCTGTGTAGACTATACAGTGGTTTTAAAATATTTCCACTGGCTGAGTCCCAGTTGGTCGAACAATAATCCGTGATGGTTTGTATGTATGCATTATAAAATAATAACCTTGAGTGTGGATCGAGAAAGTGTTTTATTCTGTTCAACAAATATATTTTCCTCGACATGGTTTTACACAACGATCTAACATGATGGGTCCAAGATAAATTATTATCGATATTTACTCCCAAAACTTTGTGATCTCCTACTTCCACTATTGCATCGTTGCCAATTAATAAGGAATGAGGATTATTCTTGATGTTTTGTCTTTTTTGCCTTGTTGTAATTAACATGTATTTGGTCTTTTGGGGGTGAAGACTCATGTGGTTATATTCCGTCCAATTAATGAGATCATCTACACTGTTCTGCAATGATAAATAAATGTGTCTAATTTGTTATCAGAAGTGTGTATGGTCGTATCATCAGCAAATAGTTCACAATCATCATTAACACTAAAAGGAAGATCGTTAATATACAGAGAGAAAAGAAGTGGCCCAAGGACAGAACCCCGGGGGACTCCATATAACACAGGTCTTTTACTTGACATAGTGGAATTCACGCAGACGGATTGCTCTCGTCCGGCTAAGAAAGATGAGAGGAGGCATAGGGTTTGGGGTGACAATCTATACTCAGCTAATTTTCTTAAAAGTAACTCATGATTAATGACGTCGAATGCTTTTGCAAAATCGACGAATATGACACCACAGAGTTCATTATTATTAATGTTGCTAAGCAAGTTTTCAAGAAGGTTTATTAATGCTGTGTGGCACGAATGATTTTCTCTGAAGCCTGACTGATTTGAATGAATAAGGTCGTATTTCTTCAAATGTGCGGCCAAGTGTGTATATATGTGTTTTTCAAGTGGTTTGGATAAAACAGGAAGAATCGAGATTGGTCTGTAATTGGCGGGGTCAGAAGAATTTCCTGATTTGAATAGCGGGATTACTTTTGCCTCCTTTAATTTGGCGGGAAAGTCAGATTTGTCCAGGCACAAGTTGTAAACGTATGTCAGAGATTCTGCAATAAAAGGGGCAGACAACTTCAAAATGTTCCCATCAAGATTATCTAGACCATGAGTACCAGATTGTTTTAAGCATATCAGATAATGGAAGACTTCGCTCACAGATAACAGGGGGATGTCTAAATTATGTGTACTATTTTTTGAAACACAAAACTGTTTCAACTTGTCCAGATTATTCTGTTTTTTATTTATCATTTGTGATTATTTTTTCAACAATAGAAGTGAAATGAATGTTAAGATCATCCGCAGGTACATCAATGACAGAAGATTTTACGGTTTCTTTACGTGTCAACTGGTTGATCACTTTCCAGATGGCTTTTGAGTTTTGTTTCGTATTTGATTCAGCGAGCTCACGGTAATATTTTTTTGCGAGCAGCGTAAAACATAACGACACGGTACCAACACATTCTTATTGTCAACGTTACTGCAATAATGGGTTAATTATTGGCTGCAAGTTGATTTCACAAGCGGTGTACTAAACGACAGCTGAGGGTTTCAATGCAATCAGATCTTTTACAGTTCAAATGAAATTGTTTAACAGAAAAGCTGATACGACAGATCCATATACGGTACAGGACAACAAAAGAAACTGATCTCCTTCTGCCGAGTGCAATAAACAGAGCGTCCGTTGACTTGTAATTGAATATATTAATTAATTGAGGAAAATAGGCTGTTGACACAGGTGCCTGAAACGCTATATGTGTTATCATATCAGTGAACAGAAATACGATCCGCTGTTAGTTCTCAGACAACTGAGGTGGACATATTGCTAATACAGGAAGCTCGGATGTGTGTGTGTGTGTGTGTGTGTGTGTGTGGGTGTGTGTGTGTGTGTGTGTATGTGTGTGCGTGTGTGCGTGCGTGCGTGCGTGCGTGCGTGCGTGCGTGTGTGTGTGACCCAGACTGCCTTAGTCTGAATAAGTGAGCCAGTGTTATTTTTCCTTTTGATATTCTACATTTTCTTTGCTACTGATGAATTTCATCTCACGGAACCTGTTGAGAACTCATGCACAAACAGTAGTCGGACCAAGCTAACAATTTAAAACGTCCTTTACACAAACTTGGAATACCACCAGACGGCTTGACACCGCCTTTGCGCCGGACGGTTTTCTTGAAGGATGTCAGAATTTGGTAGTTTCTCCTAATCACCGCCCTACTTCAAACAACCCTTAAAACTGGAAGAAAATAGTAACTTTTCAACAAGTTTTACAGAGAAAAAAAGTGGATGAAGAGGATGTTAAAATGAATCTAGTGTATCATGATAAGACGGTTGACAACATCTTTCTGTTCTGGACGTCTCATCCCCATAGCTCGGTTGGTAGAGCACTGGACTTGTGAGCGAAAGGTCGCAGGTTCGAATTTGGGCCGGGACGGACACAGGTCAACTTGATGTGTAGACCCAGAGACGGAAGCCATGTCCCACCCCCGTGTCACCACAATGGCACGTAAAAAACATTAGTCATTCTACCATAAGTGCAGGTGGCTGAATACACCCAAACACGCAGACACCTGGGTAGCACGACTCCGTTGCTGCTAGCTTGCCACTGGGAGGAAGCGACCCGAATTTTCCAGCGATGAGACAATAAAGTAATGAACATGAAAATGAAAATGAAACATGAAAAATGAAACATGTCCTTCAAAGTGCTGCAGCAGGGTGTTACGTGAGATAAGATCTTCACGTGTACACATGCAACACAAAAATCAACACTATGAATGCTTTCTGCGATGAGAACTTGTTTTAATTAATTAGTGTTGTTAGAATTTACTAGTATTGGTTGATTGGTGTTTACTTGTTCATGTCCCTTTCACCTTGTTGGCTTTACGCAACGGATTACATTCGGTTTCCTTTCTCAGTTTATCCTACATACGTGAGAGAGACACTCATGAGATAATAATCGTTTAAATCACCCGTGTGTATATCATGTAAATGAGGTCATGTCAAGCAAGTCTGTTTTTCCACTGCTTATGATGCCAAAGTCACCGAGACAAACGTC
Source organism: Littorina saxatilis (assembly GCF_037325665.1). Classification (NCBI taxonomy): domain Eukaryota; kingdom Metazoa; phylum Mollusca; class Gastropoda; order Littorinimorpha; family Littorinidae; genus Littorina; species Littorina saxatilis. The sequence continues at coordinate 15,308,326 of NC_090250.1, read as the reverse complement.
ATTATAGAAAAAAAATTGCGCTCGCTAATTCCCCTCGATGACTTATTAGAACTCACACGTCACGCCACACTTTCCAGAGTGACGTTTCTTTGCTTTGACGTAAAAGATCGCACGAGGCTTTAGAAGAGATCGAGGTTCTAAAACAAGCGTCTTCAATTTGGCTGCCTCGACTGCGGGACGGATGGAGTAAAATACACGTAAGTAAAGTATGTAGGATCAACAGAATACTACATGGCTTGCTGTGTCGTAGCAGATTTACACTCGTTGCTTTTCCAAATAGTGAACAGCTCGCTTTCGCTCGCAGTTCAATATTTAAAAAAACAACTCGTGTAAATCTGGTAGGACACAGCTAGCCATGTACTATTCTCTATTTACAACATATATTTACATTTGGGCCTATCACAGTAACATTAATAAGGTTAGACAAAATTGCTTGAAATTTTGGTTAAAGCAATCTTCGATAAAGTCGGGACTTTAGTATTGCATTTCAGCTTGGATGCTTAAAAACTAATTAATGAGTGTGATCATTAAAAACCTTATTCTTCTTCTTCTTGCGTTCGCCGTCACACCATCAGTTTAGTCTGCAAGACGAATGACGTCGTGGCTTCCAGGTCTTGTCTGCTCCCATAGAGTTTGGTGCGGAGAGGGACTGATGCTGGCCACACTTAAAATTGTAATTCAATTTTTATTTTAGAAATCGATTGGAAAATCTTATTCTTTAACATTTGCTGATTCTAAAAACATAGATATGTTATATTTGGATTAATAACAAACTTAAACAAAATTGAAATAAGGAAACTAATTAAAATTGAAATTTGAGTTATCGATTCAATATATTATTCTCTATTATTTCCTGATTCCAAAAACATATAGATATGTTATGTTTGGATTAAAAACAAGCTCAGGAAGCTGAAAATAATATTAATACGGAAAAGCGCGCTTTCCCGTAACGTGCATTACGCTACTGTGCTATACTGGCTTGTCGGTTTCTGTGCGTAAGCGCGACAGAGCGACATACAACTGACACAGCTATTGGGTTTATATCCGTGAACAAAATGCGGTGCGGTCAATTTCACTCTGTGAGTTTGAAGGGTTGACTAAAATATTTTAATGTAGTCATATCGCTTCACGCGACTTGTCGAATCTTGTTCTCCTTGAAACAGTTAAAAATCTTGTCCGGAGTGACGTTCCGGAACAGCACACACACAAACAGCTAACAACTTCATAGTACGTGCACTGTGATAGTGGTCAAGAACTGATTACCATGTTCACCATGTCAATTTGTGAAATTAAGTAGCAAAGAATGTCCACCCGGCACAAAGAAACAACTAGGCCGAAGATGTGTTGGGGTCCAAATGGAAAGATGCTCTTAGTTAATGTTCCTGAGACGCTTGTATTGATGGCAGAATTAAGAGTAACTAAAGTTCAAGTCGAATCCTGCGTATTGTGTAATGAACAGTATGAAAGAGTGTATACGCATACGCGTGCGTGCGTGCGTGTGTGTGCGTGTGTGTGTGTGTGTGTGTGTGTGTGTGTGTTCTAGTGTGTGGGAGGAAAAGAGAAGGGGAAAAGAAAAAAGAGACGACGGAAGGGGAAGCCGTGTGGATCTATTAGCAGAAGTGGCATCGAATCCCCCGGCTGGTCGGAAGGCGTCTGGCGCCAAGAAGAATCCTATTCAGGACAGGAATCGCCTTGCTCCCCCTCCCCCTCCCCCCACCCCCACCCCCACCCACACCCACCCACCCCCGTGACACACACGCGAGCACTCCTCAATAGACAGGCTGAGACGTCCCGGCCCGAGTTCGGCCCACATGCGGACTCACGCCTGCACTTTGGTCGACTATACCGCACAACCTTTGACGGCCAATTCGTGGAACGTCGACTCGCTATTGGCCCAAAAGAAGAAAAAAAATCGGGATCGGGGATGAAAGTGTCTTGCTTTATGCTAACAAGACGATGATGGTTGTGAAAGTGTATGACGCTGTAGGGGGTCAAGATGGGAGAGAGATTGGTCGGGAGGGGGGAGGGGGGGGGGCAAATCAAATCAAATCAAATCAAATTTTATTTTACGAGGGTTGTGGCATAAGCAATACAAACGAGCTTCTTTTCAACCAGCCCTCGCCCAGAGAGGGACTACTCTAATATTATATACATATATATATATATACACACGTTAAACATTTACAAAAGATAAACATGGGGTGGAGAGGGGAGGGGTGGTGGGGGTGATTGATAGAGGGGGGGTGGGGGAGCGAGGTAGTGCTGAATTATGAGATATGTGCGTATGCGGGGACTTGCTCCTTTCTGTCTGTCTGTCTGTCTGTAAGTTTGTCCGTTTGTCCGTCTGACTGTCTGTCTGTCTGTCTGCCCGTTTGTCCGTCCGTCTGTCTGTTGGTCGGTCGGTCGGTCGCTCTGTACTACAGCAAAACAGCGAGTTTTCAATACATTTCTAACCACCCTACAAGGCATCAATCATTGGTCCCGGTAGAATTCAAATTTGAAATTTGAAATTATTCTGGCTGAGATCAGTCGGTCAAGCGACTCCTGTAATTTCTGACGTGGAATGAATCGAACACAGGACCCATTGTATGCACAACCTCGCCCGATAACACCCTGCTCTCCCCCCGAAGGTAAGGCAGCCTGTGGTTTTCATCAAGTCGGGTGTCTTAGTAATAACAGTGTCTGATAGTAACACCCCCCCCCCCCCCCCCAGCCCCTGTCTCCCCTGCTTCTATCCCTGTCTCATTGTTTCTGTCTGACTGTCTATCTCTCCCCCCCCCCCCCATTTCTTTTTTTCTCTGTCTGTCTGTCTGTCTCTCAATCTCCCTCCCTGCCTCTCTCTCTCTCTTTTTCTGTCTCTGCCTGTCTCTGTCTCGCTCTGTCTCTGTCTCTCTCTCTGTCTGTCTGTCTATCTCTCTCTCTGGCCATGTCTGTCTGTCTGTCTGTTTGTCTCCTCTCTCTCTCTCTCTCTCTCTCTCTCTCTCTCTCTCTCTCTCTCTCTCTCTCTCTCTCTCTCTCTCTCTCTCTCTCTATAACAGCTTCTCCCTCTTCCCCTCTCTCTACATGCAACACCTTTAAATGATTGAAAATAGTCAAACAGAATTTCTGTGGGCAGATTTGAAAGTCTTGTAGACACGAGCATGTCAAACTGAACTTTTTATTCATTATACATTTCAAATGATTTATTCTTCATGACAAGATCCCGCTACCACACGAAGATTTTGTATTCTATGTATCTTCATTTCCTCCGCCCCTCCCCAAATTGCCCCCAACCCCTATTCAAGGTTACCAGGTAAAGTATATACACCTTCATGAGCATGAAAGAATCTCACATCTAGGCAAATTGGCAGGGGAATATCGGCGGCAAATAAAACCCAGCCGATAAATTACGAATATATTCCTCCGCCAAAGACACGCGATCTGCCCTGTCAAACGCGCGTTGACATTCATGTCCATTTTATACCGTTTTACTGCGTGATTTTAGATTCGCGCACATTCGCAAGCTTCGTTTACTTTTAGATCAAAACACATAAGCTGTATTGATCTGTGGCGGATGCATTGATTAATCGTCTTTGTTAAAGCGGGGGGAGGGGGGGGGGAGGAAGGAGGAAGGCGAGGAGGTTGGTGAGGGGAGTTTTTGGCTTTGTAGTGGAGGTGGAGGTGTCTGCTTTTTTGTGAGTGAGGGATGGACGTGCGTGCGTGCTTGTGTGTGTGTGTGTGTGAGTGCGTGCAAGTGTGCGTGTATGTGTGTGTGCATGTGTGTGTGTATGTGTGTGTGTGTGTGTGTGTGAGTGTGTTTGTGTGTGTGTATGTGTGTTTGAAAACATCTACGGGCTTCTTTTACCTTAAATATCAAAACGCGTAAGCCGTATTGATCTGTGCTAGTACATTCATGTATCGATCACCACCATTGTAGGGAAAAAAAGCGAAGGGAGGGGGAAGAGTTTAGTGTGTGTGTGTGTGTGTGTGTGTTTGCGTGTGCGTGCGTGCGTGAGTGTGTGTATGTCTGGAGTGTGTGTATGTGTGTGTGTGTGTGTGTGTGTGTGTGTGTGTGTGTGTGTGTGTGTGTGTGTGTGTGTGTGTGTGTGTGTGTTTGTAGTGGATGGGGTGCAGTAAATTATGTGTTTCACTCATAAAGTTCTAAAACAGAGATGAAGGTAAAATTATATCATTGAAACACTTAGAAAACCCTGTTTAATTTGACAGCTGACAGCACGTGGAAAAAGTGACCAGGACTAGGTTTGACTCAAACTGTAACTTGAACTAGGCAATGGCCGATATAAGTACAGTTGTGTGTGTTGCCAGAAAAAGGTGTTTGCGGGTCTCTCTGGTGATGAATCACAGTTTTATGGGTGGGATTCTTCCGGTATATGCCGGAAATCCGGATTCGATTTTGGCTTCTTTTTTTTTCTTTTTTTTTTTCTTTTTGTGTTCAGGATTCATGACACTATTCAGTCCCACCCATGCAGATTATTTTGTGTAGATTCCAATTAGTGAAGACGTTGATAATAAAGTCTTGAGTACCCTCGTACACGCGTACTTAAAAAAATATAATACAACATACGTGGCCGGGCAACTGCGGGCAATTATGTTTTAAACACAAAAGGCTGATTTTGGACAAGTCCTTTCTGGTGGCATTTCCTCAGCGATTGGCATCTACAGAACATACACAGTTCATGATTTTTGTAAGACGTGCAAAAAAAACAACAAAAAACCCCACCAATATCTAAAAATCAAACCATTATTATAAAAACATGAACTGAGTATGACATACACAGAAAAATAATGACGAACGACATGCATGCACAAAGTATAAGCCATACACTAAAAATAATAATAATAATAATAACTGGACATTTTTAAGTGCCTAACCTATGGCTCTAGGCCCTTTACAAAAGAACATATATATATATATACAGAATAGAACAATTAAAAGTACAACCTACATAAAACAAATTAATCATACAGACACAAATCTTTAACAGCTTCTCCCTCTTCCCCTCTCTCTACATGCAACACCTTTGAAATATTGAAGAGAGTCAAACAGAATTTATGTGGGAAGATTTGAAAGTCTTGTAGACATGAGCATAACCGAACTTTTTATTCATTATACATTTCAAATGATTTATTCTTCATGACAAGATCCCGCTACCACACGAACACACACACAAACGAGGACGATATGCCGCAGCCTGATCACGCTATCCGCACACTCAGCCTTGGCCAGTCCGTCTGAGACCTTAACCGATATGTGGTGCCAGCCTCCAGAGAGAGGCAAGAAAGCGGAACTCACAAGACATCTAGAACTCTCAGAAGTCTCGGAGCAACGTCTGAGGCTCATTCCTTATGGGGAGTTTTAGGGGGAAGAATGGTCCGGAAAGGGAGAACATGGTGAGGGGAGGAGGGGGTTAGTCGGGGAGGGGAGAGGAAGGGAATGGGGCATGGTGGCTGTTTCTTTTGTTCCTCGGGGATTGGTATTCTTTTTATTTAAGCAAGCGTAATGAGCTTAATTGGCTATTGTCAGGGTGGAATGGTTTGTGCCTGATCCCTGCAATTAATAATAATAATAATAATAATTGTCAGTAACTTGAGTACTGGTGTGACATGACTGATGTGAACCAGTTGATTGGCTAATGGCGATGCGCTAAAACTGTTAGCGCACTCTTGGAGTGCGCTAACTTTTCCACAGAGCGTATTCTTCCGCCCTTTGCCTAAGCGAGACTGTGCTCTCATCCTCAGAATTAATTAATGACATGTAGCTTATATTCTCCACAATACCAAATGACCATAAATTCCCTGCTTCTCAATTAAAGCAAAAGTGGGTTTTTTTCTGACAGATTGCATGTGCCTGTGCCATTGATCTAAAAATAGAAGCCCTGTGTTTCATCTAATTTTCGCCTACTTGCATGGATTCTTCTCATATGCCGTGTTAGTGGCATGTAGCTTATCATCCACATTACCAAATGATGAGTTAGTATACAATTCCCAGCGGCTAACAGAAAACACAAGTGTTATTCCGATAACGTACCAGCTAGACCAGTTTGGAAGACTGACTCGATCGACTCTGTAGCAAACTACACAGAAATACGACTACATCAGTTCAGTAAATGAATGGTTTCCGAATTATTATTTCAAGGCAAGAACAATCGTAATCGAAAACGTGTAAGGTTCAGAACGTTCTTACCATATATAAGACTTATTACCAGCGTGCAGACTCAGTGCAGACTGCAGTGGTTCGATTGCTCAGGTAGCCTAGCACTAGCAGACGACATTAACCCCGCTCAGCAAATTAACATGTTGGGCAAATGTGAACGAAAAAAACGATGGGGATATAATACGTGTAGGGTTCAGAGCATTCTTACCGTTCATATTTAGTATCAGACTCCCCGATGAGTGAAGATACAACACGAGAAATATGCCACATTTGTTTTGAAAATGTGCGAACCGTCGAGTCCTTCGAGTCAATTCAAGGGGAGTCACTCCGCACAGTCAATCCGTCGAAGCTCGACTGGAGGTTTCGAATCGCAAATCCTTTCTCCGAGTTCAAATGAGGTCTCTCTGAAAGATCATCACTGTTCAGATTAACGCTACACTGGAATTTACCAACAGAAATTAAAATGCGTGTGACGAAAGCACGACACACTTGAGACACCCCACACAAAAGTAGATCTTTACTGTACACGACCTGACCACACAGTTATGCCTATTCAAATGCGCGTTGCAAAATGTGCGTTTGGAATCTTCTTTTTTCTATGGCGGTACTGACAATATCGTTATTGAAACAATCCCAGTGCACTAAGGGATTTATAGAGCAAATCTCGAAAATAATTATTGAACTCAGCGCTATGCGCTTCGTTCAATAATGAATTTTCTCGATTTGCTCTATAAATCCCTTAGTGCACTGGGATGTCTCAATAACTTAAATAATAATGATAGTAATAATAATGATAACAGCTTATATCGGGTGAACCACAGTAATATATATGCTCTTCGCGCTTTACATATTAACTATGAATAAAAACATACTATTTGAACATCAATAATACAAATACCTTCCAGCAAAATAATGTAACTGTAAACTTACAACACCACAGTGGCCACTTATGGACAATACCATTCAGATACACACACATTCACTTTGGGACAATGCCATGCAACTACACAACGCACAATCATGTACAATCAACATTGGCCACTCTCAACTTAAACATAATAATGTTTACAGCAGTTGCCATGACTGCAATATATGGTTTCACTGTTCATCATCACCCATGCGATAAGTTAACATGTCTCTGGATTTGACACAATATAACTTAGAAGAAAAGTTACAGTCATGAGCTGAAACTCCCACGTTCACTCAAGGTTTTACACGAGTGGGTTTTTACGTGTATGACCGTTTTTACCCCAACATTCAGGCAACCATATGCCGCTTTCGGAGGAAGCATGCTGGGTATTTTCGTGTTTCCATAACCCACCGAACTCTGACATGGATTACAGGATCTTTTCCGTGCGCACTTGGTCTTGTGCTTGCGTGTACACACGAAGGGGGGTAAGGCACTAGCAGGTCTGCACGTGAGTTGACCTGGGAGATCGGAAGATTGTCCACCCTTAACCCACCAGGCGGTACCGACCGGGATTTGAACTCACGACCTTCCAATCAAGAGGCCGAAGTCTTACCCACAAGGCCACTGGCCTCTTATAACCTCACTCGCAATGTGGCCTTGGACTCGCAATGACAACTTGCATACAACTGGTTGGATTCAGCGCATTGGTATAGTACACAGTAACTCGCATCCGAAATTGCTTTTTTTGCCGCTTACTCATTCAGATGGACATAACACACTATCATTATGCAAATGCTCCTTTCTTTTGAGAGGTTCTTTAGACTATGTTAGTCTTTGAGATCGGAATGGCTGTGTGATTGTGTGGATAAGGTGTGGTGGTGGGTGGGTGGGGGGGTGGGAGGGGGTAAAGAGAGGGGGTTGCATCGCAGTGTCAAATGACTTTAATACGTTCGTTGCTTCGGGCAAATGTTATCTCTTATAATCTTAATATAAGCATGTACTATTTTTTTTTATAGATATTATACATTTTAATCTGCCGCATCTCTTCCAGGTCTTTCATATTCCAAAACGCAAAATGATATGAAACGCAACCCCCTATACATGCACATAACTTTGAAACGTAACCCGGTGTAACACGAAATTTTTACTCCACGAAAAATTTACTCCGGAGTAAATATTTCGTACGAAATTCTTACTCCGAGTACACTTTTCGTACGAGAAAAGAACTCCCCAAGGCACGAAAAAATTACTCCCTCCACGACATTTTTACTCCCCTTTTTTTTTTTTTACTTCCAGTAAAAATCTCGTACGCAAAAATGGGATGCGGGCGAAGGGATAATGCCAATAAGTGATCTCGCGCACACGAATGTCGCGCTACCCTCCCTCCACCCCTTCCACCACCAAGACTAACAGGGGACAAGGGAGTAAAAATTTCGTACACCTGGCATGGGAGGTTAAATTGCTCGTGTTGGTTTGAACAAGATTTTATTAAAGAAATACAGGGTGGCATGTAGATGCGATACAGACATTTGTGACCACACAACAAGCTAAGCTCATAATTCTTAAGTGTGGTTATAAATATGTACATCTAGATAGGAAATATTATTTCACGTGATGTCGAGGTCAGAGAATTGCTCATACCCTTGTTAGAAATGTAAAACAGACAAGATACATTTTTTACAAAAAAAAAGAAGAAAAAATATTTTAAAAAAAATTATCGGGGAGATATGAGTCGGTAAGGTGGGTATACAGGGGGGGGGGGGGGGGGGGTTTCAAAGAGACGATGACTGTCACAGACTTGCCAATTAAATGTTTCTGCAGCAGCAATAATTTCGTCCAAAGTGTTTTCCAAACTAATTAAGCTGAGGTTAGTCATGTGAATACACAGAAAAACCTTAAGCAAGATTCACTCAAGCTTGACTTTCAGTAAAATCGTTAAACAACATGACCTACCAATAATCAGATACTGGATCATTAACATGGTGACCACTGGGTAATCAAAATCTATCACTTAACCTTATAAAACTATGTACCTTTTCGAATATTTCAATGTTTCGGTAAGACGTAGGTTTGGCAGACCAAATAATAAACATTGTACATTTTGATGATCATTCGGTAATGTGTGTATTGTTAGCCTTCGGACATCATCGTAATTGCTACAAAATAATAAATAATGTTCAACATCTTCATTACGATATCCGCACTCACAAGTGGGGTTATCACTTATAAGTGGCGTTTCATCATATCATCATTTAATTGCTCGTGTTGGGGTGAAGTAATTTATTCGTTATTCGTTATTTATTCGTTTAGGGGAGTAACATTTTTGAACGAAATGTTTACTCGGAACTCGGAGTAATTTTCTCGTGCAATGGGGGAGTGCTTTTTTCGTAAAGGGAGTAACTTTTTCGTACGAAAAGTTTACTCCGGAGTAAAAATCTCGTGGGAGTAATTTTCTCGTGTTACACCGGCCCACTTCGCCTATGGCCACACATACACACACACACACACACATACACACACATACATACATACACACACACATGCATCCCCACACTCACACACTCACACACACCACACACACCCCCACACACACCCACATACACACACACACACACACACACGAATCATCTCTATTGCTGAGTCTCCAGAAATGTCAAAGGAAGACGATTCGCCGACATGGTGGTGGAAGGTTAGACGAAAGTCACGACTGGCCATCAGTGTAATTGCAGCCACATCTCAGAGAAACTCGACCCCTGAATCCTGACATGGGAAATCCACACCTCTGCTACTCAGGGGGTCGGGCAAGTGAGAATTTAGATGTGAGGACGAACGGGGAGGGGGAAGGGGTGGACATACCCTGTCCTATTCTGCGTGTCATAGACCGCCAGACGGTGGACTTTTGCAGAGCTAGCAAAGGGAATCTCATGAAGATTAGTGAAACAAGTAGGACATCTCGACATACGAGTACTGTAACTCGTGCCGAGGACTTGGGACGGGGAAGGGGTTGCAGTAAATGATTTTTACCATGAAGTTGACTGGTTGAAAAGTGTTTTTCATTATGCTATCCTTTAGAAACATTTCCTTCGTTTTATTATATATTGTTTAGTTCGCAAAGCGTATGAAACGTGCATCAGCACAGAAGACATTTTATAGTATCTACAAGCAGGAATACAAGAGGAGGGGAGGGGTGGGGGGTATGTCAAAGAAGGGGAAGAGTACGGAGGGTTGAGTTGGGGGACGGGTGACAAGGAGAGAACAGCAGATGTACACCAAGAAGTCATTCTAAACAATTAGTGTTCTTACTTTCCCAAGGGGGAAATGACCATAGAGGCTGAGATAAGACAGAGAAGGAAGAATAACCTTGAGGGAAGAGAAGTAAACGTCCAGCAAGCAGTACGTTTCATCAATTAGTGTCCTTCCCTCTCCCCAGGGAGGATGACCACAAGAACACAGGTGGGACAGAGCTTTCTGGCAGAGTGTGAGGACACGCCTGAAGTGTTGAAAATAGAGAATACTACATGGCTTGCTGTGTCGTACCAGATTTACACGAGTTGTTTTTTTAAATATTGAACGCTTTTGGGGGGGCTTTCTTATTTTTTTTTTGGTCGAAATATATGCTATAGTGATCCAAGATGTGTCTTGTAATGTTACACGCGTTCCAGTCATGCCACCACCACAATGACCTTGAACGTTTAAGGGCACACCCCTTCTCGTAAAAAGTGTTCGGCCACTCACCTTCTTAGATCTGACTGGGCTTTTCAATGGGTTCAGACCATCCCTCCACTTGGTCAGATGTGAAACATTAACAGCCTGGGCACTTATCTGTGCACAGCTGAGATTTATTTGATGAAACACATACAAACCCACTCTTGTTTAAAAAAACAAAACAAACATGAGTGAACGTGGGAGTTTCAGCCCATGAACGAAAAACAAGAAGAAGATTTGATGAATTAATTTCGCACTGAAAGAACTTCAACTTCAACACAGCAAACGAGCAGTCAGCGTATTCTTTTTTGGTATGTGAGCAAGAGGAGGGATGGTCTTATCCACTGTAACAGTCTGGTCAGATCTGAGAATTAGATGGTGAGCCGAACCATTTTCACGCGAAGGAGTGTGGCTTTAAACGTTCAATGATATTGTGTGGGGGGGAGGGGTGACTGGACTGTAAAGTATGTCAAATTACAGACACTTCTTGGGTCAATATAACATCTATCCAGAAAAATAAAGAAAAGAAAGCGCTTCTAGATATTGACAACAGCAGTAAGCTTCTTCATTCAATATCTGTTTCATGGACATGCACTCTGGAAAAATACATTTTGAAAGTGATTTTGTTACCTGTCACCCCCTCCTCCTCCTCCTCCTTAATGTTCTTCTTCTTCTTCGTATCCTCCTCCTTTTCTTCCTCATCCTCCACCCCCCCCCCCCCCCCCCCCTTTTTGTCTCCTGGGGGAAATTTAAGTTTTACGCCCTCACGGCAAAGCCATTGGGGGCATGTTCCCGGATGTTACCCCGACTTTAGATGAGAAACACAGATGGCACAATGACTGACGTCTTTTTCATGTCACTGTAGTGACAATGGGGTGGGGCATGGATACCGTCTCGGGGTCTGCACATAAAGTTGACCCGTCTCTGTCCCGGCCCGGATTGGAACCCGCGACCCTAGGATCATAAGTCCAGTGCTCTACCACCTGAGCTCCTTTTTACATTTAGTCAAGTTTTGACTAAATGTTTTAACGCAGAGGGGGGAATCGAGACGAGGGTCGTGGTGTATGTGCGTGTGTGTGTCTGTCTGTGTGTGTGTGTGTATGTGTGTGTAGAGCGATTCAGAATAAACTACTTGACCGATCTTTATGAAATTTTACATGAGCGGTCCTTGGTATGATATCCCCAGACGTTTTTTTCATTTTTTGGATAGACGTCTTTGATGACGTCATATCCGGAATTTTGTAAAAGTTGAAGCGGCACTGTCACACCCTCAGTTTTCAATCAAATTGATTGAAATTTTGGCCAAGTAATCTTCGACAAAGGCCAGACTTTGGTATTGCATTTCAGCCTGGTGGCTTAAAAATTAATTAAAGACTTTGGTCATTAAAATCCGAAAATTGTGATTAAAATTATTGTTTCATAAAACGATCCAAAATTACGTTTATCTGATTCTTCATAATTTTCTGATTCAAAAAACATATAAATATGTTATATTTGGATTAAAAACAAGCTCTGAAAATTAAAAATATGAAAATTATGATTAAAATTAAATTTCCGAAATCGATTTAAAAACAATTTCATCTTATTCCTTGTCGGTTCCTGGTTCAAAAAACATATAGATATGATATGTTTGGATTAAAAACACGCTCAGAAAGTTAAAGCGAAGAGAGAAACAGAAAAGCGTGCTATGCAGCACAGCGCAACCGCTACCGCGCTTAACCGGCTCGTCAATTTCACTGCCATTTGTACGAACGGCGGACTACGGTCATTGTGAACAAATTCAGTGCGTTCAGTTTCATTCTGTGAGTTCCATAGCTTGACTAAATGTAGTAATTTCGCCTTACGCGACTTGTTATGTTTATCTCCGTCACTTCTTGCTCCTCTCCCTCCTTTTGTTTCTTATTTACTCCTCCTCTTCCCCCTCCTCCTCATTTCTACATTTAGTTAAGTTTTGACTAAATGTTTTAACATAGAGGGGGGAATCGAGACGAGGGTCGTGGTGTGTGTGTGTGTGTGTGTGTGTGTGTGTGTGTGTGTGTGTGTGTGTGTGTGTGTGTGTTTGTGTGTGTGTGTGTGTGTGTGTGTGTGTGTGTGTAGAACGATTCAGAGTAAACTACTGGACCGATCTTTATGAAATTTTTAATGAGAGTTCCTGGGTATGATATCCCCAGACGTTTTTTTCATGTTTTCGACAAATGTCTTTGATGACGTCATATCAGGCATTTTGTAAAAGTTGAGGCGGCACTGTCACACCCTCATTTTTCAATCAAATTGATTGAAATTTTGGCCAAGTAATCTTCGACAAAGGCATTTCAGCTTGGAGGCTTAAAATTTAATTATTGACTTTCGTCATTAAAAATCTGAAAATTTTAATTACAATTATTTGGTTTATAAAACGATCCAAAATTAAGTTTATCGTATTTTTTATCATTTTCTGATTCCAAAAACATATAATTATGTTATATTTGGATTAAAAACAAGCTCTGAAAATTAAAAATATAAAAAACGCTGGCACTGGACCCGAGTACTCTTCAGACTGGCTCGCTCCCCCAGTATGAAAGTTTTTGTCTTGTGCACGTGGATTTAAAAAAAAATAAATAAATAAATAAATATTTATTTATTTTACACAATTAAAAAAATTATTGGAGTAAAATAAAACATTAAAACGTTCATAATAAACAAAAGTAAACAAGAATTAAAAAAAGAAATAGACCGCCCATGTCGGGAATCGAACCCGGATCACTTGGATTTAAAAAAAACTTAAATAAAAATTATTTATTTATTTTACACAATTAAAAAAATTATTAGAGTGAAATAAAACATTAAAACGTTCATAATAAACAATAGTAAACAAGAATTTAAAAAAGAAAAAAAATAGACCGCCCATGCCGGGAATCGAACCCGGATCACTTTGGCCATAGACGAATCGCTTTCCACCAGGATCACTTGGATTAAAAAAAAAAAAATAAATAAAAAAATAAAAATTATTTATTTTACACAATTAAAAAAATTATTACAGTAAAATAAAACATTAAAACGTTCATAATAAACAATAGTAAACAAGAATTAAAAAAAAAAATAGACAGCCCATGCCGGGAATCGAACCCGGATCTCTTTGGCCATAGTCGGAAACGCTTTCCTCCAAGCCAACAAATCTGACAATCGCCAGTGAACTCAAATGCCTATACTCCTCGCGCAGTGGTACACGCACGCAAAGCACGCAAAGCCTGGTGTGGTGTCGCTGGCTGGGCGGTTTATCAGCCGAACGGCTGTTCTATCCCACCGCGAATCGCGCCCGCCGTTAAGAGTGGCTTTTGTGATTTATTTCGCATTTAGGTCCCAGGTAACATTATGAAGTTTTAATACGATCAATCGGACCTATTATCAAGTTAGTGTATCAACTTTTGAACGAACTGCGCCCAGTAGTTTCCCAGCAATAAGCTGTTAAGTCGAGACGAACAGACACACAATTAAAGTCTGCAGGACCCTAGTACTGCGTACTCGGGGATAAAAATTATGATTAAAATTAAATTTCCAAAGTCGATTTAAAAACAATTTCATCTTATTCGTTGTCCGTTCCTGATTCCAAAAACATATAGATATGATATGTTTGGATTAAAAACACGTTCAGAGAGTTACAAAGAATAGAGATATAGAAAAGCGGGCTATCCTCCTCAGCGCAACCGCTACCGCGCTTTTCTGGATTGTTAATTTCACTGCCTTTGCCACGAGCGGTGGACAGACGATGCTACTAGTGTACCGTCTTGCGGAAAAAATGCAATGCGTTCAGTTTCATTCTGTGAGTTCGACTGAGCTTGACTAAATGTTGTATTTTCGCCTTACGCGACTTGTTGTTCTTTCTGTCGCATCTTCCGTCTCCTCCTTTTTGTGTCGTTCCATTCCTCCTCCTCCTCCCATTCCTCCTCCTCCTCCCATTCCTCCTCCTCCTCCCATTCCTCCTCCTCCTTCCACTTTCGACGATACACTTTTATCACATAGAGAACTGCTCTGATTTTTTGTCATCTCCTTCAAAATGTTCAAATCGAGTTTCTGCTTTTTTTTCCGCAGTAATGTTTCCCCCCGAAGGATCCTCGTGTTCAATAATGGTTCCTACCAAATGACTCAAAAGTACGTGCTCTGGGGCAGAGGGAACGAGTAATGGGGAAGGGAATGTCTCCATTTCTTCTCAAAGATTCTGACAATGGCCCATTCTAACAAACCCAGCTGATTTAGGATTCCTGGTTGGTAATCATGCAGACGTCCCACTTTTCCCGTAGCCAACTCACAATTAGGTTATTCAAAAACCATACGGATTTTGATAGGTGGCAACCAGACGTCCCACTTTTCCCTTAGACTACTCACAATTAGGCTATTCCTAAACCATAAAGGTTTTGATTGTGCATTTTCTAGACGATGTATTACCGATTTCCTCATTTGTCGGAGCATATTCGCAGTCTGACTCTGGGTGTTAGGAGTTGTAGGGTTTTCTCTTTTTGAAGTAAAAGTCCGTTTTTCAAAATCAAGTTATGTCAAATGCGCAAGCAACCAAAAATCAATCGACGTTTGTACATATTTGAGCTATGGACTACATTTAGATCTTGAATCGTCTTTCAGCATTAATGTTTGCACAGGATTTTGTCAAAATGATATACAGATAAAAGTGAAAAATTAGTACAAGGACGACCGTATCTTTCAAGTATTTTTCTCGGAATGAACTCAAGTAAGACGTTTTGTAACGAGAAATTGCAACCATCAAAATTAATGGAAAAATCACGGACAATCGGAAAGAAAAGTTCTGAAGGCAAAGTCCTTCTTGTGTGAACGATTCGGCTATTCATCACAGATCTGGACAGGCTATTACATGGGACTAGGCCATCCCTGTACTTGCACACACACCGAAAATCAAAACCCTGGTTGGTTCCTGCATAGAGTGGGGATTTTTGGCTGAATGAAGGTAATAACTACAACAACAGCGAATCTTTTTCTACACACTGAAAAGACAAACATGTATACTTCTGATATGTGTCTAAATAAAAGGATGATATTATCTCGTGTAAAATATCTGTAGTGACATACACATATGATTAAGGCAGGGAGGAATGTGGTTTTTTTAACTGAAAGTTCGGAAAAACAACGACCAGGGTCCAAAAGAAGGTCTCGAAGGGCACAATGTGGAGCAACCTTTCACAGGAAATTGCACTGGTACTGCTTGTTTCCCTTGGAACTCTTTTTCCTTGGAGGTAGTGACCCTTAAGTGAGCCTCAAAGGAGTTTCGATTGTTATTCCATTGATTTTGTCCTCAAATCTGAGAGAAAACGTGAAAGAATTAGTGCTCATTGAGACGTAAGAAGTTGAGCCTTTGATGGCTTTGATGGTGCTCAACTTCTTTTTACATTTAGTAAAGTTTTGACTAAATGTTTTAACATAGAGGGGGAATCGAGACGAGGGTCGTGGTGTATGTGTGTGTGTGTGTGTGTGTGTGTGTGTGTGTGTGTGTGTGTGTGTGTGTGTGTGTGTCTGTGTGTGCGTGTGTCTGTCTGTGCGTGTGTGTGTGTAGAGCGATTCAGACTAAACTACTGGACCGATCTTTATGAAATTTTACGTGAGAGTTCCTGGGAATGATATCCCCGGACGTGTTTTTTTCATGTTTTTGATAAATGTCTTTCATGGCGTCATATCTGGCTTTTTGTAAAAGTTGAGGCGGCACTGTCACACCCTCATTTTTCAATCAAATTAATTGAAATTTTGGCCAAGCAATCTTCGACAAAGGCCGGACTTCGGTATTGCATTTCAGCTTGGTGGCTTAAAAATTAATTAATGACTTTGGTCATTAAAAATCTGAACATTGTAAAAAAAATATATATATATATAAAACGATCCAAATTTACGTTCATCTTATTGTTCATCATTTTCTGATTCCAAAAACATATAAATATGTTATATTTGGATTAAAAACAAGCTCTGAAAATTAAAAATATAAAAATTATGATCAAAATTAAATTTTCGAAATCAATTTAAAAACACTTTCATCTTATTCCTTGTCGGTTCCTGATTCCAAAAACATATAGATATGATATGTTTGGATTAAAAACACGCTCACAAAGTTTAAACGAAGAGAGGTACAGAAAAGCGTGCTTTGCAACACAGCGCAACTACTACCCCGCTCTTGTCAATTTCACTGCCTTTGCCACGAGCGTTTCACTGCCTTTGCCACGAGCGGTGGACTGACGATGCTACGAGTATACGGTCTTGCTGAAAAAATGCAGTGCGTTCAGTTTCATTCTGTGAGTTCGACAGCTTGACTAAATGTTGTAATTTCGCCTTACGCGACTTGTTTTTAACTTAAAGTTCGGAAAAACAACGACCAGGGTCCACACTTTGCCAAAACGGACAAGAAGGTCTCGAAGGGCAAAATGTCGAGCAAGCTTTCACAGGAAATTGCACTGGTACTGCTTGTTTCCCTTGGAACTCTTTTTCCTTGGAGGTAGTGACCCTAAAGTGAGCCTCAAAGGAGTTTCGATTGTTATTCGATTGATTTTGTCCTCAAATCTGAGAGAAAACGTGAAAGAATTAGTGCTCATTGAGACGTAAGAAGTTGAGCCTTTGATGGCTTTGATGGTGCTCAACTTCTTTTTTTCTCTTTTTTCGTGTGGATTTATCTTCTGGCACATGCTACGACAATAAACTGTATACGAACGTAAACGTTACGGCGAATTTGGCTGCATTTTTGTTTGTTTGTTTGTTTGTTTGCTTAACGCCCAGCCAACCACTAAGGGCCATATCAGGGCGGTGCTGCTTTGACATGTAACGTGCGCCACACACAAGACAGAAGTCGCAGCACAGGCTTCATGTCTCACCCAGTCACATAATTCTGACACCGGACCAACCAGTCCTAGCATTAACCCCATAATGCCAGACGCCAGGCGGAGCAGCCACTAGATTGCCATATTTAAAGTCTTAGGTATGACCCGGCCGGGGTTCGAACCCACGACCTGCCGATCACGGGGCGGACGCCTTACCACTAGGCCAACCGTGCCGGTTTTGGCTGCATTGGGTTGATTCGAAAGACGACACAACAGAGAGGGGATAGTGAGTATTTGATTTGTCTTAAAAGTAGCTTGAAATATCTATGAACATTCAATTAATGATCTATTGCGTTTCAACGTTCAAGGTCTGTTTGCCAAACTTGAAACCAAATTGGTGTACTGTTTCCCTCTATTCTCCAATATCTCTGTTTTGAAATAGTATAGTTCTGATCTATTGGATCTATGTTGTTGACGACTTGCTTGTCTGTGAGTCAGTTTGTTTGTCTGTTTATCTATTTGTCTTTCCGTCTGATTCTTTCTATGTCTGTCTGTCTGTCTGTCTGTCTGTCTGTCTGTCTGTCTGTCTGTCTGTCTGTCTGTCTGTCTGATTGTGTCCGTCTGTTCTCTCTCCTCTCTCCGTTTTCCCCCATATATTCTGATCTATGTGAGCTACGTTTATTTGTCTGTCAGTCTATCCATTTATCTCTGATTCTGTCTATGTTTATGTCTGTCTGTCTATCTGCCTGTCTGTGTCCGTCTGTCTTTCTCCTCTCTCTGTCTTCTCTCTCTCTCTCTCTCTCTCTCTCTCTCTCTCTCTCTCTCTCTCTCTCTCTCTCTCTCTCTCTCTCTCTCTCTCTCTCTCGCTCTCTGCGTTTTATTTTGAATACCGACGTTGAAAAGATGACTGTCCGTCTTAACAAATTATGGTTGTAATATCTTCTGGGTATGGTATTAATTGCTTTACTTGACGCGCACTCTACGTGATGGTTTTGAGATGTTAGAGACACTTTTACATAATATTACATAATTCATTATTTAGTTCATTATCAGGATGTTTTATGGACTTAAGTACTTGTGTTAATACAATGCGCATGTGCATATTTTTTATGAGTTTTCCCATTTTGAATGCAGTTTAATATTTCCTTGAATCACACGTCGAGACTAGAAAAATAACAGTTAGGTTTGATAAGTTAATCACGCAAACAGACAAGAAGCAAACAAGCAAAAAGCAGGCATCCTTTTTCCCCGAAACGAGTAACGCAGCATGGACAAAGGGTTGCTTTGTGTCTTACAACATTGGACCTTACGACATTGTCGGCAAGCCTTTCCGAAGCGTCCCTCTGTCCCGTTTGTTGCCCATGTATTTGTTCTTTTTTGCTTTTGTTTTGTTTTGTCTCGTATTCTTTTAAACAAGCGCAACATCGGAGATCGCATTTGTTGTGACCTCGCCACATGGATCGAGTTTGTTAGTTTTAGCTGGTGTACATTTTCTGGATGGGCCTAAGAGGGGGACCACTCTTGTGTTCTGAAGGATCCACTCCATTCTCCTCATCGTCTCTCCATGTGCATTTCCCGCATGGATTTTCCACTCTTAGGCAGGCGGGACAACTCTTCACGTGGCTGCCGTGTGGCCTCCCCTGCCTGGACACAAAACTCTCTCGCTCTTCAGCGAAGGAGGCCACAGAAGGACGTGTCCTTGTAATGGGAAAGCAAATGCACTTCCGGTCTGATGCCGTAGGCTGTTTTCCTTCGTAAAGATCTCGTTCTGACCGGAAACATTGTTGAAAAATATGTTTGATACATTTCGCGGGTTGCGCAATCTTGCTGTTGTTGTCTAAAGCTTAACAATCACTGGTGTCTTATGGTATTTGATACATGTTCTATATCATTGTATTTGAAACATTCATACAGACACGTACTCACAGCTGGTACTGATATTGTGCACTCACACACTAACTCACGCACAGACACATAAGGACAGACAGACTGAGAAATACGCATGCAGACAGACAGACAGACAGACAGACAGACAGACAGACACGGACAGACAGACGCACACACACACGCACGCACGCACATACACACACACGCTCGCACGCACATACACACACGCTCACACGCACGCACACACTCACGCACATACACACACGCACACACACACACACACACACACACACACACACACGCGCGATGTCACATACACACGCACGCACACACACACACGCACACACACACAAACACACACACACAAACACACACATACACACACACACACACACACACACACACACACACACACACACACAGGCACGCAGGTACACACACACAAAGTGTCTCTGTCTATCTCTCTCTTTCTACCCCCCCCCCCCCCCCATATCTAATGTTCGTCCCTTTCTCGTCCCTAATCTCTTGTTTGCCCTTACGTTTGTCAATGCTTCATATTTCTTTTATCAATTTTCTCATTTTCATATCGAATCTACCTTTGTCTTTGGAGTTACCCTTTGTGTCTGCACTTGCAATGATTAGTGTAGGGCGTTCTCTCAGATCAGCCCTTCACTGCGGGGACCAAGGGTAATGAGTTGTCGGGAGTATGCGGGTGGGTCTTGCTCGAAGCTTCTTCTTTGACTTTCTGCTTCTTGTGTGTGTGTGTGTGTGTGTGTGTGTGTGTGTGTGTGTGTGTGTGTGTGTGTGTGTGTGTGTGTGTGTGTGTGTGTGTGTGTGTGTGTGTGTGTGTGTGTGTGTGTGTGTGTGTGTGTGTGTTTGGTCTTCCCCGCGTCTTGCCTTCCAGCAGCAATTACCGAATTCGGTTGTACTTGGCGAGAATGTCTATTTTACTGATAACCACAAATGACAGGCCGCCAGCGTTTAATTATGCAGACTCAATTAATCCACCATCAGTTTCGTTCCCGTTTTTGAGTGTGGCTTGTCTATCTGTTTTCCCCCAAAAGTCCTTTTTGTTTGTTTACTAGAGGTCAGAAAAGAGAGATGGGGTGCAAAGAAACATAATTTTGAGCGAAGATATCAGATTAGTATCAACTTAAATAGAAATGCTGAACGACGAACTACATTGACATAGACATAGACATCGTTACAGGGGTGGGCACCTGTCGCATTGTCGCATTTTTTTGCGACAAGGGAAGCCGATTTTGCGATAGGCGAAATTGCGACAAGTTGCGACAGAGTGCTCTTTTTAAATTTGCTATGTGTTTTTTTCCCCAGATCTATTTTAGCTGATTCCAAGGCTGATCAATCGGTGGTGTGTAGCCTGACCATATCGAGCACTCTTTGGCACTCTTCTGTTCTGAAGTCTGGAAAAGTCGTATCGCGTCTTTTTCAAAGATGGAAGCGAGTGACAAAATCTGCTGCCAGAAACTGGCAATTATCACCCTCAGAATGCACCAGATTGTACCATTTGCTTCCTTTTTTTCAAAAATTTTCCGGGGGGGCATGCCCCCGGACCCCCCTAGCAAACTAGGCGCTTCGCGCCGTCGACTTGGCGCTTCGCGCCAAGTTCTGCTACAAACAATATTACTTTTGCTACAAGCAAAGATATTGTGCCCACCCCTGCGTTACCATCTCAAAAAGACAACATAAGACAACATACAACATAACACGTTTTATTCCCCCCTCTGCTTCTTTACCTCTGTAAACTTGTAGAGCTAGTTATTTTTCGATAATGACCCAGCAACCAAACAAATAACGAGCCAGCAACAGCCTGAATCCTCGATAGCGCAATGGGTTGAGAAGCTGTTCTGTTTTGGTACTACTTTTGCGACTGAAAAGTTCCGAACGCTCTATACGTACGAAATATACATCTCTGGAGCAAACAATACAAACATACCGCATTTAAATTAACAACTACAGGCCTGAACACATGAATCTCCATATAAAATCCATGAGTTAGGTTGTTTTCTGAATCTAGATCTGCTGTGCACACACCGTTCATCACAAGCAAATTCCCAAGGCAAGTAACTCATACTCTTGCCGACAAGAGTAGTTCCCCTTCTTTTAACGCAGTTTCTTCGACAACACTGACTGCAACCCGACGGTCAGTTTTCAACAATATTTCATTTTATAAAAAGATCACACGCAACAAAATGCACACATCTCATCAATTTAAACAACATAAAGCGGTTTCATACACTATTTTCCCCAGAAAACTGAACTTCATACAGTAATTAACGTTCGAACACGGGTGCAAAAGTTCGTCTGCTAGTCCCATTTGACGAAAGAACATTATCCTAACACGATGCTAAAACATAAACAGAACACACAATATCTGCCTTTACCGCCACAGCAGAATAACAGCATATCTGTGTACTTGATTTTAGTCTAAAAACAGGGAAACTGACAAGAAGTGTTAACAGAATGGAATGATTTGCACGGAACTATACAACCGCGCATTAATCGATCGCCTGCGCAGGTTGACTGGTTGAGTGATTCGGATTCGATCAAACTTTCGCACAAAAACTCCTGTTTTCTTTGAATATCTGAAGAAAGGAGGAATAAAGAGGTTACACACCTCGTCTCAGTGATTATTAAAAATAATGGTCTCAGTTCGCGGTCATGAAAAAGCTCGCTGAAGCTCGCATTTTTCATGATCCGCCAACTTCGACCATTATTTTTAATAATCACTGAGACTCGGCATGTAACCTCTACAGAATACACAACAGTAACATTCCTCGCCTACACAGCAACAATACCACCAACAAGCATCATTGCAATGTCCTGATTGGCATTGTCCTAGAAAATACCATTAGCCGGAAATACACGTGTATCTCGACTTCTGATAGGCACTCGAGAGCAACTGATCAGAGTATCCAAGTTCTCCTCGCCTAGTGTGCCAGCCGCTTCGGTAAAGATTGGCACTACTTCGTAATACTCAGAAATATCTGACCACCGTTTCGTTCAGGCTGGCATTGCTTGCAGCTAGCCTCTCGCTATGCAAGACAGCGAGAGCATATATGACACGGTGTGATGGCTAGCTTCGCAAGAACTAAACACCATTGGTCCATAAAGAAAAAAGTCGTCTGCACTGGTCGGTGAACAGCCATGAACAGCCGATCGGATTGGCAGCTGTTCTGCCGCCATTTTTACTTGGGTAGCGAGCACCTCCAAGGCATGCTCGTCTACTCCCGCCAAATCCTAGCGTACCTCGCGGCGAGAATATCTCAAGAAACGTTACTTCGTCGCTCCACTCGCTTCACTCGCCAAATCTCGCGTAAAAAAAACAAGTCGCGTAAGGCGAAATTACTACATTTAGTCAAGCTGTGGAACTCACAGAATGAAACTGAACGTAGTCCGCCGCTAGTGCAAAAGGCAGTGAAAGTGACGAGCCTGTTTGGCGCGGAAGCGATTGCGCTGTGCTTCATAGCACGCTTTATTGTACCTCTCTTCGTTTTAACTTTCTGAGCGTGTTTTTAATCCAAACATATCATATCTATATGTTTTTGGAATCAGGAACCGACAAGGAATAAGATGAAATAGTTTTTAAAACGATTTCGGAAATTTAATTTTGATCATAATTTTTATATTTTTAATTTTCAGAGCTTGTTTTTAATCCAAATATAACATACTAGAGGAATACCCGGCTTCGCCGGGGTGAATCGCGAGACAGAGACAGACAGCGTGGCGGTTCACCACAATCACCTTTGAAGGCGAAGTCCTGTCAAACGGGATTGAGAATTTTAGAGCTTATTTCTTAGCCCTATATTATCTGTTGTGGCTTCTCAAATGCCAGAACATACAGACAGACAAAAGCCGCTAGACCACATCACAAACAGAACTCTACAATCCACAGGTGTTGCCCACACACACACACAAACACACACACACACACACACAGAAGCCGTATATATATATATATGTATATGTATATCTATAAATATATAGAGATAGGTGACAGTGTATTTTTCGCGTGGCTATAAATTGATTCGACCTTTTCACTTCACTTTGACAGTAAAAACAACTTACGGGTACAAGGGAAGCGTTCTGGACAGCGCAGTGACATTCTAAAAATAGTAACGTAGAAACGGGAATATGGATTGAAGCCACACGAAGGAAGGGAGATAAACGCAAAACACTGGAGAAGATAAGGAAGAGTTACACAATCACCTTTGAAGGCGAAGTTCTGTCAAACGGGAATGAGAATTTTAGAGCTTATTTCTTAGCCCTATATTATCTGTTGTGGCTTCTCAAATGCCAGAACATACAGACAGACAAAAGCCGCTAGACCACATCACAAACAGAACTCTACAATCCACAGGTGTTGCCCACACACACACACAAACACACACACACACACAGAAGCCGTATATATATATGTATATCTATATCTATAAATATATAGAGATAGGTGACAGTGTATTTTTCGCGTGGCTATAAATTGATTCGACCTTTTCACTTTGACAGTAAGAACAACTTACGGGTGCAAGGGAAGCGTTCTGGACATTCTAAAAATAGTAACGTAGAAACGGGAATATGGATTGAAGCCACACGAGATAAACGCAAAACACTGGAGAAGATAAGGAAGAGTTACTGGGAATGGTAAAATGAACAGAAAAACCAAAATCGGTTCAGCGCTGCGCGCTGAGAGCACGTGTTGAAATATCTCATCGATGATATTGTGTCCGGGGTGTAGCTGAATACGGTGTCCAAATTTGAAAAAGATCCACCGAGAACTTTGGCGTTGTGATGTGGTCTAGCGGCTTTGGTGTGTCGGTATGGGGGCCCGGGTAGCTCAGGTGGAACCAAAATCGGTTCAGCGCTGCGCGCTGAGAGCACGTGTTGAAATATCTCATCGATGAGGTTGTGTCCGGGGTGTAGCTGAATACGGTGTCCAAATTTGAAAAAGATCCACTGAGAACTTTGGCCGTGCATCGCGAACAGATCTACAGACAGACAGACAGACAGACACTAGTCGTATATATATATAGATGTACTAGATGATTACCCGCTTCGCCGGGTACCGGCTTCGCCGGGAAGAAGTAGAGCCGAATACCAGGCTGCGCCTGGGACCCGACTTTGCCAGGTGTACGCCGGCTTCGCCGGCGCACGAAGGAAAGGAGATAAACGCGCAAAACACTGGAGACCTTCTAAAAATAGTAACGTGCGGTGACCTTCTAAAAATAGTAACGTAGTAACGGGAATATGGATTGACGCCACACGGAGGAAGGGAGATAATCGCGGCTGAAAACACTGAAGAAGATAAGGAAGAGTTACTGGTAGTGGATCCCGACAACAACAAAAAAAACACCCAAAAAATCGGTACAGCGCGCACAGCGCTGCGCGCTGAGAGCACGTGTTGAAATATCTCATCGATGAGGTTGTGTCCGGGGTGTAGCTGAATACGGTGTCCAAATTTGAAAAAGATCTACCGAGAACTTTGGCCGTGCATCGCGAACAGACAGACAGACAGACAGACAGACAGACAGACAGACAGACAGACACACACACAGACACACAGACACACAGACACAAGTCGTATATATATATATAGATATGTTTTTGGAATCAGAAAATGACGAAGAATAAGATGAAATTGTTTTTGGATCGTTTAATAAAAAAAATAATTTTAATTAGAAGTTTCCGATTTTTAATGACCAAACTCACTCATTAGCCACCAAGCTGAAATGCAATACCAAACCCCGGCCTTCGTCGAAGATTGCTTTGTCAAAATTTCAATCAATTTAATTGAAAAATGAGGGTGTGACAGTGCCGCCTCAACTTTTACAAAAAGCCGGATATGACGTCATCAAAGGTATTTATCGAAAAAAAGAAAAAAACGTCCGGGGATATCATACCCAGGAACTCTCATGTCAAATTTCATAAAGATCGGCCCAGTAGTTTAGTCTGAATCGCTCTACACACACACACACAGACAGACAGACAGACACACACACACACACACACATACACCACGACCCTCGTCTCGATTCCCCCCTCTATGTTAAAATATTTAGTCAAAACTTGACTAAATATAAAAAGACCGCCCATACCGGGAATCGAACCCGGATCACTCTGGCCATAGGCGGACGTGCCTACCACCAAGCCACCAACTCTGACAATTCTATCAGTGAAATTTAAGGCTATTGGGTGCTGGCAGGCTGTTCTATGAGGCTGGCTGTTGCCGTTTGAATTCGTCCTACGCCAAGTCGTTTTTGTGGTTTATTTCGCATTTAGGTCCCAGGTAACATTATGAAGTTTTAATACGATCAATCGGACCTATTATCAAGTTAGTGTATCAACTTTTGAACGAACTGCGCCCAGTAGCTTCCCAGCAATAAGCTGTTAAGTGGAGAAAGACACACACACACACACAGACTCACACAGACACACAGACACACGATTAAAGTCTGCTGAGCCCAAGTACTAGCGTACTCGGGGATAAACAATAGTAAACAAGAATTTAATTAAAAAAAAAATAGATCGTCCATGCCGGGAATCGAACCCGGATCACTTTGGCCATAGGCGGACGTGCTTTCCACCAAGCCACCAACTGGCTGGCTGTTCTATTAGCCGAACAGCAGTTCTATCCCACCGCGAATTGCGCCCACCGCCAAGAGTCGTTTTTGTGGATTATTTCGCATTTAGGTCCCAGGTAACATTATGAAGTTTTAATACGATCAATCGGACCTATTATCAAGTTAGTGTATCAACTTTTGAACGAACTGCGCCCAGTAGCTTCCCAGCAATAAGCTGTTAAGTGGAGAAAGACACACACACACACACACACACACACACAGACTCACACACACACAGACACACACACACAATTAAAGTCTGCTGAGCCCAAGTACTAGCGTACTCGGGGAAAATACAAGTGCACAGTACCCGGCGAAAGAAACGCAACTCATTCGCGCCTTCTGTTGCAAGTGATTTTTCGTCATTTTTCATTTGTCGTAAAATATTAACCAGATAAGGTACATAAGAAAGGACGACATGTTCGTGGAGGATATTTTACTGGCTGTACGATAAGTGCATATTATTTAATCGTTTTCTTTTTTTGTTTGTTACCTTTTCATAAACTGTTATACAGGGTTGGGGTCGATCGAGTCGTGATTGCAGGCGAACGTGTCACTTCGACACGCTACGAAAATCGTAAAAATGCATATTTTTCAACCAGGTAAAGACAGTTGTTGAGGAAATTTATCTCGCAGCATGATCATTTAATTCGAATCAATTGCCAAAGCGTAACATAATCACAAAAACAAACATAAATCACTTAGACGGTGTTTACAAGGGTTGTTTGGGAAAAAGCTCCTTCGCACGGAATCGACGTAATGATTTGTTTTAAAATCAGATGAGTTTTGTGACCATGTGTCTGTTCTACACGAACATGCTATAATTAGAAAAAAATCATACGCTTTTTATTTATATATATTTTTTTAAACTTATGACCTGTTAATGTGATTCATGAGAAAGTACTATGAAGCCAAACGCATACGTCCCCCCCTCCTTTAACACATACATACACACTCATAACACAAATACACACACACAGACACACACACATCGTCATCGCTACACACTCACACATAAATAAACAGACAAACGATCAAACAAAGTCCCTAAGATGCGCAGATCCGTTTCGCAGTGCTAAAATAGACGCCAACTGTCATTTTGAAGATCGTTTTCCGAAACTGCAATAATGTAACGCTTTTGCGAATAATGCTAATGGAATGATCATGTTGATAAATGAATTTCCTCCAAATGTGTCTTAACCTAATTAAAAAAACATACATTTTTACGAATTTTGTAGCATGCCGATGTGACATGTTCGCCTGAAGGAGCTTTTCCCAAACAACCCTTTTTAAGACCGTCTACGTGATTTATGTTCATTTTTGTAATTATGTTACGCTTTGGCAAACAATTCAATTTAAATGATCATGCATGTTGAGAGATGAATTTCCTCCACAACTGTCTTTACCTGGTTGAAAAATATGCATGTTTTTGATTGTACATGCATCTAGCATGATCACTGTCGGAAGTGGATAACTGAATAATCAAGAATGCTTAATTCCAGAATTAGAAGTCAACCACAATGCTGCCACCATTCTGTTTACTTCCCAGCTTTTGGAACAAGCGATTTAGAAGAGATCCCAAGCTGCGGAGACGAGGTGAAGGAAAGTTCATGGTGGCATTCTGTTTGCAACAAGATTGAGGTTGAATCCTGTATTTTCTTTAACATTATACAAATGTGGGCGACATAGTTCTTCCCGGGTCTTTTTTTAAACCCAATACTGATGCGTTTTTGTGCGTCTTCATTCAATCTGATAAGTCACACAGAAGCAAATAGCAGACTGCTTCAACATTTCTCAGTACAAGTTCATAGACGCTGAAGAGAGTAGTTCTATCCTTAAAAAAGAAGATAGGCTTTCCACATTCGTCTGCACGCACGCTCGCACGCACGCACACACGCACACGCACACACACACACACACACACACTGTACAAATACACACACAGACACACACAGACACACACACACACACACACACACACACACACACACACACACACACACACACACACACACACACACACACACACACAACTACCCAACCGGCTGCAAGTATCACAGATTATAACAAGTCGCGTAAGGCGAAAATACAACATTTAGTCAAGTAGCTGTCGAACTCACAGAATGAAACTAAACGCAATGCAACGCAGCAAGACCGTATACTCGTAACATCGTCAGTCCACCGCTCACGGCAAAGGCAGTGAAATTGACAAGAAGAGCGGGGTAGTAGTTGCGCTAAGAACGATAGCACGCTTTTCTGTACCTCTCTTCGTTTTAACTTTCTGAGCGTGTTTTTAATCCAAACATATCATATCTATATAATGATGGAATCAGGAACTGACAAGGAATAAGATGAAAGTGTTTTTAAATTGATTTCGACAATTTAGTTTTGATAATAATTTTTATATATTTAATTTTCAGAGCTTGTTTTTAATCCAAATATAACATATTTATATGTTTTTGGAATCAGCAAATGATGGAGAATAAGATGAACGTAAATTTGGATCGTTTTTTGAAAGAAATATTTTTTTTACAATTTTCAGATTTTTAATAACCAAAGTCATTAATTAATTTTTAAGCCATCACGCTGAAATGCAATACCGAAGTCCGGGCTTCGTCGAACAATACTTGACCAAAATGTCAACCAATTTGGTTGAAAAATGAGGGCGTGACAGTGCCGCCTCAACTTTCACGAAAAGCCGGATATGACGTCATCAAAGACATTTATAAAAAAAATGAAAACAACGTATGGGGATATCATACCCAGAAACTTTCATGTCAAATTTCATAAAGATCGGTCCAGTAGTTTGGTCTGAATCGCTCTACACGCACGCACACACACACACACACACACACACACACATACACACACACATACACACACACATACACCACGACCCTCGTCTCGGTTCCCCCCTCGATGTTAAAACATTTAGTCATAACTTGACTAAATGTAAAAACAAATGAGACGGCTTTCGTTCAATATCTGAATGTAAGAACAGTGCCGCCTCAACTTTCACGAAAAGCCGGATATGACGTCATCAAAGACATTGATAAAAAAAATGAAAAAAATGTCTGAGGATATCATACCCAGGAACTCTCATGTCAAATTTCATAAAGATCGGTCCGGGAGTTTAGTCAGTCTGAATCGCTCTACACACACAGACAGACAGACAGACAGACACACACACATACACCACGACCCTTGTCTCGATTCCCCCCTCTATGTTAAAACATTTAGTCAAAACTTGACTAAATGTAAAAACGGCGGACGAAATATCTGCATGGTAGCATCGGCCCCCTGATTATTTGGTCTCCGGGATTCTTTTATACATAACTGATGCTCGCTGTCAGATAGCCACTCTGCAAAGTGAGCAGATAACTACTATTTACTATTATGATACGCGAAGCACCTGCTATCAATCCAAAAAGCTAAATTCACTTGTGACGTCTATCAAGGTTTTGTATTGGTTCCGTTCTGAATATTCAGTCGTTTTCATCTCAATCAGTACAGTGTCAGCATCACCCGACGTTAGTGTCGCCACTACCAGACCGTTTCCTGTCTGAAGACGTCTTGTTAAAAATGAAAACAGCATGTCCCTGGTATCTGTATATCAACAGGAAGAAATGATTCACCAGAAGAGGGCCCGGGTAGCTCAGGTGGTAGAGCACTGGACTTGTGATCGAAAGGTCGCTGGTTCGAATCCGGGCCGGGACGGACACGGGTCAACTTTATGTGCAGACCCAGAGACGGTATCCATCTCCCACCCCCGTGTCACCACAATGGCACGTTAAAGATCTTGGTCATTCTACCATAAGTGCAGATGGCTGATACCACCTAAACACGCATACATCAAAAGCCGTGAGGGCGTAAAAACTCGAATCGTATAAACCAATTCATGTCCAATATAGGCAATTAAGACCTGACGGACAATAAGCCCCTTAAAATTTACTTTTTACTCACCAGAAGAAGAATCTGACTCACTTGTGACGTGAATCCTTGCAGTGTCGGCATCACCGAACCGTCTTGTACCTTCTCACGAGTATCAGGCCACTCAATGTCTCAACAAAGATATTTAGTCTGAATATGAAGACTTGCATTAGATCGTTTAAAATGAAACCCCGGCCTCAGTTTTATCTATTGGAGAAATGATTCACTTGGAGAAAAATAGCTGAGTCACTGGTGACCTTTATCCAGTCAGTGTCGGCATCACCGAACTTATGAGTCACGAATATCAGGTCATTCAATGTGTAAACACAGATATTTAGTCTGAATATGAAGACGTCTTGCATTAGATCGTTAGAAATGAAAACAGAATTACCCCGACCTCTGTTTTATCTACAGGAAGAAATGATTCACTTGGAGAAAAATAGCTGAGTCACTGGTGACCTTTATCCAGTCAGTGTCGACATCACCGAACTTATGAGTTACGAATATCAGGCCATTCAATGTCTAAACAAAGATATTTAGTCTGAATAACTGAAGAAGACTTACATTATATCGTTTAAAATGAAACCAGAATAACCCCGGCCTCAGTTTTATCTATTGGAGAAATGATTCACCTAGAGAAAAATAGCTGAGCCACTGGTGACCTTTATCCAGTCAGTGTCGGCATCACCGAACTTATGAGTTATGATTATCAGGCCTTTCAATGTGTAAACACAGATATTTAGTCTGAATATGAAGACGTCTTGCATTAGATCGTTAGACATGAAAACAGCATGACCCTGGTCTCTGTTTATTTACAGGAAGAAAAGATTCCCCAGAAGACAAATCTGAATCACTAATGACCTGAATACATTCAGTCAGTTCCGCATCACCGAACTTATGTCACGAGTATCAGGACTGGGTGGCCGAGTGGTAACGCACTTGCGCTCGGAAGCGAGAGGTTGCGAGTTCGACCCTGGGTCAGGGCGTTAGCAATTTTCTCCCCCCTTTCCTAACCTAGGTGGTGGGTTCAAGTGCTAGTCTTTCGGATGAGACGAAAAACCGAGGTCCCTTTGTGTACACTACATTGGGGTGTGCACGTTAAAGATCCCACGATTGACAAAAGGGTCTTTCCTGGCAAAATTGTATAGACATAGATAAAAATGTCCACCAAACTACCCGTGTGACTTGGAATAATAGGCCGTGAAAAGTAGGATATGCGCCGAAATGGCTGCGATCTGCTGGCCGATGTGAATGCGTGATGTATTGTGTAAAAAAAATTCCATCTCACACGGCATAAATAAATCCCTGCGCCTTGAATATGTGCGCGATATAAATTGCATTAAAAAAAATTTTAAAAATAAAAAAATAAAAAAATCCCTGCGCTTAGAACTGTACCCACGGAATACGCGCGATATAAGCCTCATATTGATTAATTGATTGAGTATCAGGCCGCTCAATGTGAAGGCATCGTGCAGTAGATTGTCAGAAATAAAAGAAGCATTACTCCGTTTATCTACAGGAAGAAATGATTCACTAGAAGACTATAAGCTGAGTCACTAATTATCTGAATACATTCAGTTTCTGCATCACCGAACTTATGTCACAAGTATCAGGCCGCTCAATGACAACATCGATATCAGCTAGGCCACTAAATGTGAAGGCATCTTGTTAGAAATGATAGAAGCATTACTCCGTTTATCCACAGGAAGACAGTATTAACTAGAAGACTAAGCTGATGCACTGGTGACCTGAATCCATTCAGTATCCCCATCACCGAACTTATATATTATACGTGTCACGAATATCAGGTCGCTCAATGACAACATCCATATCATCCCACTAAATATGAAGGCGCCTTGCACTAGAGTGTTAGAAATGAAAGCAAAAGTACCCCGATCAGGCCACTAAATATGGAGGCGTCTTGCACCAGATTGTTAGAAATGAAAGCAGAATTACCCCGACCTCTGTTTTATCTACAGGGAGAAATGATTCACTTGGAAAAGGCGGCTGGAGTAAACAAAGAAGGGTGATAACTGACGGTTTCCAGCGCTTCTGTCTGGCTAAAACACTTTCTCGCGCAGTATTACGAAGCCGCCGTTTGTTTATTTATCCGGGCGGGAAAAAAGGAGAATGAGATAACGGACCATCGTCTCCCGAAATAAATAGCTTTTTATCTCTTGCCACGATAAGTGACGAGATCTTTAACGCGTTTGTCCTCATAGCGGCGAAGCTGAAAAAAGTGATCTTTCTGTGAGGAAAGAGCTAGTTTATTTTTAGAAGTTAATGCGTCCAATAAAAATGATAGTTTTTGATAACTGCAAACGTATAACTTGTTTCTGTACGTAGTTATTGTTGGAGGGGGGTGGGGGGTGAAGAACTGGGTTTTCATCCAGAAGGAGGAGCTGTTAATTAATTCCTTTGCGTGTGCGCGCATTTTCTAAACCCGATGGACGAACAACGACGTTTGGTTTGCATTAATGAGTTCGACAAAGACGTACGCAGATCAAATTGAGACTGTTGTGGAGAATTTGGAAGCTAAATCACAAAACACGACACATCAAAAACCGGCAACACATATTGAACGTAATTACACTCACCCACCCACCCCATCCCCTCTCAGTCAATTTAAGTCCAGTTTGACGTACAACTGCATGTCAGCGACGCTTGGGGCTATCCTCCAATACACAGACGGTGTTTGACGATGATTAGCTAGAGTAAAAGCAACATAAGCCAGGTGGCACTGCAACAAACGGATGCTCTCAGAAGAGAGGTTGCTGATTAGATAACAAATAAACGATCCCTTTGGGGGTAAAAGGGCTCTTGTCTGCTGCCTTCTCTTTCGTTCTTTGGAGGCTTTTGTTGCTAGGGAGTTTACCCTCTGAACGTACAGGGTCATCCGTTGCATTATCTCTTCCTTTGCGCAGAGAGAGAGAGAGAGAGAGAGAGAGAGAGAGAGAGAGAGAGAGAGAGAGAGAGAGAGAGAGAGAGAGAGAGAGAGAGAGAGAGAGAGAGAGGGAGATAGAGAAGAGTGAGAGATAGAGAGAAGGGGAGAGGAGGGAGGGAGAGAGAGAGAGAGAGAGAGAGAGAGAGAAAGAGAAAAAGAGAGAGAGAGACGAGACTCAGTTATTGTGTTTGTCTTTGATGTCACAACCGAGAGACTTTGGGTGTTCTTCAAGAATGTTAATCCAAAGAATTGTGATCATGAAAATTGTGAATACAAATTGGCAAACACACAAATAAACAAACAATTATCGAATGTGGGTTATTAGCCCCCAACACCTTAATTTACAGAAGCCAGAGCCAGGTTGTTTGTTTTTCTCTCTCCGTCGTTGTAATCTAATTTGTGGTGCATCCTTTGATTCGGTGTCTGGACTCAAGTAAAGATGATTGGGTGCCAATCGGCTGCAAGCTAGATAAAGGCCATGGATCCGTATAATTTATATAAACATATAGTCATCTGATGCTCATCGTTCCGAGCACGATGTACAGTGGCTTGTTTTCCTTCGTACAGGATGCAGACTTACCTACAAGGCTGGGCTCCCCGCTATTTCTTTACAAATGTATTCTTCAAGACGTCACGACCAAAAGCCTCGGTGATCGAAAACAAAGAGAGCGTTCAGGCTTAAAAAGCGCAAAATGTTTGTGTGCAAAGAATATATTTCTACGGTTGATCAGTTTGGACGTACAAATAACACACACACAGAGTCAAACTTCCACACCTATACATGCGCGTGGACGCCGCACAAATACACACGTATGGGCGCGCATATAATTATACTCAAACAACTGACGCAGTCCATATAGAAATCAGGCTACATAAGGCCTGGCGCTCACCTATGTAACTTCAGCAGGACAGACGACGCACTGCAAAGTATACCAGCCCGCTACACGTTGCGTGAAAGAAAAA
>NC_090250.1:15253395-15274192 GCF_037325665.1 Littorina saxatilis | reverse complement strand
TCTCCTTTTTTACATTTAGTCAAGTTTTGACTAAATGTTTTAACGTAGAGGGGGGAATCGAGACGAGGGTCGTGGTGTATGTGCGTGTGTGCGTGCGTGCGTGTGTGTGTGTGTGTGTGTCTGTGTGTGTGTGTAGAGCGATTCAGACTAAACTACTGGACCGATCTTTATGAAATTTGACATGAGAGTTCCTGGGTATGAAATTTCCGAACTTTTTTTTCATTTTTTTGATAAATGTCTTTGATGACGTCATATCCGGCTTTTCGTGAAAGTTGAGGCAGCACTGTCACGCCCTCATTTTTCAACCAAATTGGTTGAAATTTTGGTCAAGTAATCTTCGATGAAGCCCGGACTTCGGTATTGCATTTCAGCTTGGTGGCTTAAAAATTAATTAATGACTTTGGTCATTAAAAATCTGAAAATTGTAAAAAAAAATAAAAATTTATAAAACGATCCAAATTTACGTTCATCTTATTTTCCATCATTTGCTGATTCCAAAAACATATAAATATGTTATATTTGGATTAAAAACAAGCTCTGGAAATTAAATATATAAAAATTATTATCAAAATTAAATTGTCGAAATCAATTTAAAAACACTTTCATCTTATTTCTTGTTGGTTCCTGATTTCAAAAACATATGATATATGTTTGGATTAAAAACACGCTCAGAAAGGTAAAACAAAGAGAGGTACAGAAAAGCGTGCTATCTTTCTTAGCGCAACTACTACCCCGCTCTTCTTGTCAATTTCACTGCCTTTGCCATGAGCGGTGGACTGACGATGCTACGAGTATATGGTCTTGCTGAAAATGGCATTGCGTTCAGTTTCATTCTGTGAGTTCGACAGCTACTTGACTAAATGTTGTATTTTCGTCTTACGCGACTTGTTTTTCTCTTTCCCTTCTCCTCCTCTTCCTCTTTCTTCTTTAACGTGACTACCCATCCAGCCTCTTGAATGTGGCCTGACATAAAGTTCGCTGCATACCGAGACAAGTAGCTCTGCAGCCATCATCCACCTCAGACAGATCAGACAGACCTGTGGCAGTTCTGACCCACCATCCCCACAACCTACCTGTTCGCCACATTTTGAAAACCAATTGGTTCATCCTTAAGTCTAGCCCCTCTGTTGGTGAAACGTTCAGCCTGCCACCCTTGTTGGCCTCCCGACGGGACTGCAACCTTCGAGACTCCCTGGTTCGATCCTCTCTTCGTTTGCCAGTTCCCCTACAACCCGGAACACACGCATGCCAGAACCCTCGTTGCCACACCTGCCCCCACATTTGCCATTCTACCACTCTGACCGGCCCCCAAAAAGATTTCAACATTAAACGCACGTTCTCTTGCACTAGCCGCAATCTCATCTATGCCATATCCTGTCTCAAATGCACCAAAGTACTCTACATTGGTGAGACCGAAAGAACCCTCTCTACCCGCTTCACCGAACATCTGGCAGATATTCGGCATCGCCGCTGTAGGTCTGTTGCCCAACATTTCAACAGCAGCAACCACACCTCCCTGGATGCACGTGTGAAAGGTGTCTGGCAAATGTACACCACCTCCACAGACAGAAAACAAGTAGAGTCCGATTTTATATTATTCCTGGGCACATCCACACCTGATGGTTTGAATGCGAAAATGTGATTTACTTGTATTCCCCAAACACACTGTGTATTTACAGTACGTGTGTGTGTGTGTGTGTTTGTGTGTGAATGTGTGTGTGTGTTTATGTGTGATTTCATGTGTTTGGTTGTGTGTGTGTGTGTGTGTATGTGTGCGTGTGCGTGCGTACGTTTGTTTTTCCCCCCTCCCCCCTTTTCTCTTTTATTTTTTATAATTTTTTATTTTATTTATTTTTTATTATTTTTTATTTTTTAATTTTTTTAATTTTTTTTATTTTTTATTTATTTATTTCCTCTGTCCCCCCCCCCCCCCCCCTTTTATGAATGTGTATCACTTTTAGTCTAGTATGCCTGTGCCCATGACATCATCCAACCACTTCTCTCCCCTTTCATTCATTTCCGTTCCTAGAGTTCCTTCCCTTTTTTGCGTGTTTCCCCTCCATTTTCTTTCAAACCTTGTTCGTTCCGTGTTGCGTCTGCTTTTTGTTGTCTTTTGTGTTCTTGTTTTTCCTGATGAAGCTTCCATAAGCGAAAATTCGTACCGTCTTGTCCCGTTCTTGTATTGGTGAGTACAGTATTCCTTTGTTTTTTAACTTTCTTTCTTTCTTTGTCATCTTCTCCTTTTTACGCCATCCCCCTCCACCTCCCGATAACTCTTCTTCTTCTTAGTCGTCAGCGTCGTCGTTGTTGTTGTTAAAGTCGTCGTGGTTGTCGTGGTTGTCGTCGTCGTCGATGTTGTTGTCGTCGTCGTCGTCATCGTAATCATCTTATCTTCCTTCGCCTGCTCCACATTTCTTGTCTTCTCCTCGACGTTCTCATTCTTCTTTCTCTGTTTGTTCTTCTTCGTCGTCGTTGTTGTTGTTAAAGTCGTCGTCGTCGTCGTCGTAATCATCTTATCTTCCTTCGCCTGCTCCACATTTCTTGTCTTCTCCTCGACGTCCTCATTCTTCTTTCTCTTATTCGAATTCTTCGTCTTGGTCATAAACCACCCTATCTTCTCCCTCCTCCTCCTTCTTCTTTGTCTCCTCCTCCTTCTTCATGTTTTCTTGCTCTCTTCCTCTTCCAACTTTTTTTTTCTCTCCTTCTATAAACTGTTACTCTTCGTCTTCCTGCTTCGCCCGTTTGTATGCTTCCCCTCCTGTTTCATCTTCCTCATCTCCTTCCTCCTGCTCCTCCCTGTTCTCACTCTGTAAACTCCTTTTTTTCTTCCTACTCCTTTATCGTCTTCCTTTTCTTCTTCCTCTTCGTCTTCCTGCTTCGCCCGTTTGTATGCATCCCCTCCTGTTTCATCTTCCTTATCTCCTTCCTCCTGCTCTTCCACCTTTTCTTTCTTCTTCTTTGCTTCCAAACCCCTTCTGTCAACTCCAGTTTCTACCAGCACGGTTGGCCTAGTGGTAAGGCGTCCGCCCCGTGATCGGGAGGTCGTGGGTTCGAACCCCGGCCGGGTCATACCTAAAGACCTTTAAAATTGGCAATCTAGTGGCTGCTCCACCTGGCGTCTGGCATTATGGGGTTAGTGCTAAGACTGGTTGGTCCGGTGTCAGAATAATGTGACTGGGTGAGACATGAAGCCTGTGCTGCGACTTCTGTCTTGTGTGTGGCGCACGTTAAATGTCAAAGCAGCACCGCCCTGATATGACCCTTCGTGGTCGGTTGGGCGTTAAGCAAACAAACAAACAAACAAAACTCCATTTTCTCACTCTGTAAACTCCTTTTTCTCTTCCTACGCCTTGTTCGTCTTCTTTTTCTTCTTCCTTTTCGTCTTTGCCGTCGTCGTCATCTTATCCTCGAATCCCATAACACCCCTCCCCCCCCAACACGCTTCGATATCCATCACATTCATTTCAACATGCTGTACGTGCAGCCTAAAACCCCTCCCCCCTTCCCCGTAAAATAAAACAGAAAAAAAGCCTCGGACAAGGTCGATAAAAGGAAATGACATGATTTGACCTCTAACACGGCTTGTTAATCATTTCTTTCCTCTGATTCTGACCATGATCAAATCATGTTGGAGGACATAGGCGCAGTCGTCTTTCTGTCTGTCTCTTCTTTCATTTTTATTTTTGTCATTTCAAGAAATTGGGTATTAACCAAATTAGTTTTGAGGATGTTATATGAATGTTAACGTACTTTGCAGCGATTCCTAGGGCATTTATGATGAGAGGAAACGTTTAAAACATTGATGTGTGTTATGTGCTCTCTGCGCCATGCCTGTCTGTCCTCTCTGTCTGTCCTCTCTGTCTGCCTGCTTTTTTATGTCTCAACCTCTGTCTGTCTGTCTATCTGTCGGTTTGTCTGTCTGTCTGTCTCGTTACTCTCTCTTTCTCTCTCTCCGTCTCTCTCTCTCTCTCTCTCT
This sequence comes from Littorina saxatilis, assembly GCF_037325665.1. NCBI lineage: Eukaryota > Metazoa > Mollusca > Gastropoda > Littorinimorpha > Littorinidae > Littorina > Littorina saxatilis. The sequence continues at coordinate 15,270,216 of NC_090250.1, read as the reverse complement.
CTCTCTCTCTCTCTCTCTCTCTCTCTCTCTCTCTCTCTCTTTTCAGTGACCCAAGATTAAGACCTAGCCTTAAATCTTTATTCTTGTAAAATATAGTTCAGTTTCAGTATCAGTCTCTCTCCCTCCCTCTCTCCCTCCCTCCATCCCTCTCTCTCTCTTTTCTCTCTCTCTCTTACCCCCCCCCCCCCTCTCTCTCAACCCCCCCCCCCCCCTATATTTCTCGGTCAGTCAAAAAAAACTATCACCGCTCAAGGATCCACTTCCGTAGCGTTTCCCGCTGGCTTCGCGGGTGGGCGCGCCAAGACCAAAGAGGGCAAGATAACACTAAGATAGCCACAGTGTCCCGAGATTAATGGGATTAGAGATTGCTCTGCTCCAACACCCTGTCCAGTCCCGTGTTTGACCACTTAAAACGCCCAGCGGTGGTGTTGAGAAAACTGACCAGAAACAGTTGTACCTGTCTACAACAACCCACGGGATTCATTAAAATATGTCTTTGTAGACAGGTGGTTGTTATAAAAAGGTGCCTTTTATGAGAGGAAAAACTCAAAGGGATGTCTGTGGGTTGTCGTATTGGCTATGGGTCATTACCAAGAGGTGATTGCTAGAGCAGGTAGGTTTGACTAGAGAATACTACATGGCTTGCTGTGTCGTACCAGATTTACACGAGTTTTTTTTTTTAAATATTGAACTGCGAGCGAAAACGAGCTGTTCACTATTTAAAAAAGCAACGAGTGCAAATCTGGTACGACACAGCAAGCCATGTAGTATTCTGTTTATTCTACATATTGTGCCTACGTGTATTTTACTGAAAATGTCTTGCAGTCGAGGCAGCTAAATTAAAGACGCTTGTTTTGGAACCTCGATCTCTTCTAAAGCCTCGTGCAATCTATTACGTCAAAGCAAAGAAACGTCACTCTGAAAGTGTGGCGTGACGTGTTAGTTCTAAAGATTCATCGAGGGTAATTAGCGAGCGCAATTTTTGTTTTATAATGACGTTTGTCTCGGTGACTTTGGCATCATAAGCAGAGGAAAAACAGGTCCCTGCCAGACTTGCTTGACATGACCTCATTTACATGATATACACACGTGTGATTTGAACGATTATTATCTCACGGGTGTCTCTCTCACGTATTTAGGATACATTCATTTCTCAGATAGAAATTCTTGACTAGCGTTGTCGTTTCGTGAAGGGCAGTATAAACCAGTTCGGTCTCGGAGAGATGAACTGAGCTTGCGTTTAGTTGAGAACTAATAGTTTAGTTTTTAAAGCTGTGAAAGGGAGAATCACCAAGCATTTCATAGACACAAATGGTCAACACACGGGTGAACTTCTTCAGGGAACCATCGTTGCAATAGGCGCATGTGCCAAGATAGATCGCAGTGTACCTTAGGAAGACAGTAACTAACCATCATCCTCACAAGTCTGCAACAAGGACAGTACAGTTTCAAACATCTGACAAGGACTATTTCAGGAAAACTGAAGTTACCAAACTGTCCAAATCGTAATAACTATGTACCATGTCTTCGAGTAATGACCTTGACTTTTACCCTGTACAGAACCTATTACCTTTGGTACGACCGTTATGCTTCTAACCGATCGGGAGAAGGTTATTTGGCGAGGTGTATACTCGAAGCTGGTTTCACGACTCTTTGGTATTGAACTGTTCGCGGGGTCTTTGAGCAAGCGACTTAGCCCTTAATTAATGACATCCTTTAATTCTGGGTCGATTTTAACGTCACTACATGATCTCATTACTGTTGTCAACACTATACCAAATTTTCCGACTGTACCTGAAGCCCGCAGATTATTAATCATTTTCTCAATAACCATGCCTATCGCGGGGGTGGCTGTTGCCGTGTCTTTTTTGGTCCCATTAGCATAATGCTTTTGTAGCTCCGTCCTGTCTTCATTATCTAAGTTCTGACTCATTTTCAGTCTTGTTCCCGACTTCTATACAAATGCGTCTTTTTATGTATCCAAGTCAGTGATAATAATTAACAGTACATATTGGGAAAGATCAGTCTGTGTCTTTTCGGTCGATGTCATTAGGGGTTGCCATAGTGTTGTCATCTTTTAGGAAAAAAACTCGGTACCATTAGTAATTAGTAAGAAGAAAAAAGAGAGAGAGAGAGAGAGAGAGAGAGAGAGAGAGAGAGAGAGAGAGAGAGAGAGAGAGAGAGAGAGAGAGAGAGAGAGAGAGAGAGAGAGAGAGAGAGAGAGAAAGAGAGAGCGAGAGAGAGAGAAAGAGAGAGAGAGAACGAGAGAGAGAGAGAATTGAGTTGAATTGAATTGAATTGAATTGAATTGAATTGAACTTTATTTAACAAGGATTAAGATTTAAGGCTACGCCTTTTCTTACAATCTGTCCTTGGGACGCACAGACACACAATGATAAAATTGAAAAATTAAACATTAAAAAGTTAAAAAGTTACCAACATATCAAGATATATGTGATTTGATTGGATATTCGCCAAACCGAATTCTTGAATATAATGTTGTAAAAGCCGCTGTGTCATTATTCATGAGGAAAAATGTTGTAAATATGACTGATGATGTTTGTATTACCCCACTGTTTAACGGCAAAAATGTGTTAAGTGCCAAAGAATATCGGAAAGAGATTATTAATATGAAAACAGATGTACCATGTTCCGGAGGATTTTGGAAGAGAAAGTTTAATGTAGAAATTGATGAACGATCTTGGATAGTTGCCCATCTGTCAACACAAGAGACTAGATTAAGAGTTTTACACTGGAAAATTATGCACAACATTTATCCGACCAACATTCTCCTGTGTAAAATGAAAGTAACGGAAACTAATAAATGTAATTACTGTTGTGATGTAACTGATTTCATTGAACACTTCTTTTTTGAATGCCCGGTTGTATACAAATTCTGGAAGTTTATTGAAGAATTTATTTTTCGTACTTTAGAAATTAAGATTGTTTTGAAAGTTAGTGATGTTTTATTTGGTATGCATTTTGTAATGGTGAAAAAGGCAACTATGTATAAATTGAACCACATTATCTTAATCGGAAAGATGTGCGTTAGTATATATAAAAAAACAAATTCGTTTTTACCGTTGGAAAGTATTTTTAATAGGCAGTTACAGATAAGAAGCATTTTTGTGTGAGTGTTCGAAGAACAAAACGTTAAAAAAAAGTTAGCTTGTTGTACTCGATAAGATGTATTTAATTCATTGTATGAGATATTGTTGATTGTTGTTATTTATTTGAATAAAATAGAGAAGAGAAAAAATAAAAAATAAAAAAAAAAAAAAAAAAAAAAAAAAAAAAAAAAAAAAAAAAAAAAAAAAAAAAAGTTACCAACAAAAGGAGGTCAGAAAACTTCAGCACGTGATGATGATGATGATGATGATGATGATGATGATGATGATGATGATGATGATGATGATGATGATGATGATGATGATGATGATGATGATGAAGATGAGGCATGAAGAGCATACATATGTGGTTATTCATAAAATCAAATGCATACTATGCAAGTAATTATAAGTACAAGCTGGTAGCAATCGAACATGTAGCAATAGTACAACAAAAATAGAGAGAGAGAGAGACGGACAGAGACAGATACAGAGACAGAGACAGAGACAGAGACAGAGACAGAGAGAAACACCAATACATGGGGGCAACATTCATCTTCAAAATGAATGACTAACGTCGGCACCTTAGCACATTTGCCGTTTTATGTGGATGGGTTGGTTGTGTGGTCAAATGGTGTGTAGTCGGGTCATGGTTTCCATGGCAACGTATCTTGTTTAATTAGCAGTGAAGACGACGTATGGTGTGTTAGTTAGCGGAGAAAGTCGCGAGTGATAAGTATGGCAATGTTAAAGAAGAAACAGGGGTCGATTCATCTTCATGAAGTTCGCCTTTTTCTCCTCCTCCCCCTTCCTCCTTCTCTTCCCTTTCTAGTTCCCTCCTCGCCGTCTTCCTGACCACCGATCCTCCTCCTCCTCCTCCTCCTCCTCCTCCTCCTCCTCCTCCTCCTCCTCCTCCTCCTCCTCCTCCTCCTCCTCCTCCTCTTCCCCCTCCTTCTTGTATTTGTATTAGAAGTAAGGACCGGTTGTAAGAAAAGGCGTCGCCGTAAACCTCTATCCTTGAAAAATAAAGTTCCATCATCATCATCATCATCATCATCTTCTCCTCTTCTTCTATTTTCCCTCCTCCTTCTCCTCCTCCTCCTCCTCGTTTTCTTTTTTCCTCCTTCTCCTTATCTTCCTCTATCCTTGTCCCTGTCTCCTTCCACCCCTTCACCCTCCTCCTATGCTTTTGCATCTCCTCCCCCTCCTCATCCTCTTCCTTCTTTCTCTTCCTTTCGTTCATTCTGCTCACCCCTCCTCTTCTTCGTCTTCCACCCTCCCCCTCCTCTTGTTTTGCTTCTCCTCCTCTTCAACCTCACCCTTTTCCTCCTCTTCCTCCTCCTCTTCCTCCTCCTCTTCCTCCTCCTCTTCCTATCCTCTTCCTCCTTCTCTTCCTCCTCCTCTTCCTCTCCTCTTCCTTACCTCTATCCAGCCTTTCACCCTAATTTCTCCGCTTTCATCCTCCTCCTTCTACTCTCCCTCCTCTTCTTCCTGAATTTCTTCATTACCCTCACTCCTCTTCCTCTTCTTTTCCGTCTCCTCCTCCTCCTCCTCCTCCTCTTCCTCGTCCTCTTCCTCCTATTCCTCCTCCTCCTCTTCCCCCTCCTCCTCTTCCTCCGCAACTACCGAACACACCTACTTCTATGTGCCATCGACCGCCCGCTGGACGGACCACAGCGGCTAAGTCTTTGAAGTCACGTGCCACTATTTGTGTGTTTGTTTGTTCGTTAGTTCGTTAGTTCGTTAGTTAGTTAGTTAGTTAGTTCGTTTGTCCGTTTGTCCGTTTGTTCATTCATTTGTTCGTTTGTTTGTCCGTCCGTCCGTCAGTCAGTCAGTCAGTCAGTTTCTTTCTTTCTTTCTTTCTTTCTTTCTTTCTTTCTTTGTATGATTATTCATGTGTTTTGTTTGTTTTGCTCTCTGGGGATAGAAATTGAAACCAGTTGCAGTAATGAACCGCTGCAACATTTCTCGCCACAAACACACACACACACACACACCACGCAATCACACACAAAAAACAACTGTTCACAGTCCCACTCTGATTAGAATTGACGCAAAAACATTTCCTGGGAGCACTATTCTGTTTTACCCGTGGAATTGTTTTAGCGGTCAGTGACTTGTCCCTCTCAGGTTTCTACATGATTAAAAGAGGAAGAAAAATACTTCATCCTCTCCTCTACCTCCTACACGAACACCTTACCCCTCTCTCTACCTCCCCCCTTCCCCTTCCCTAAACCCCCACCACAACCACCACCACCCCACACACACACTCACACACACACACTCACACACACACAAACACACACAAACACACACACACGCACACACACACACACACACACACACACACACACACACACACACACACACACACACACTATCGGGTCTCTTGACACCAACAGAGTTGTACTGAATGAAAAAAATCCCCCCCCCCCTGCCACTCATACCTCCCCCTCCCCAAACAACGACCACGACCACCACCACCCTCGTCCACCCCCAACCCCCCAACACACCCACCACCACCACCACCGCCATCCCCACCAGGTCGGCGAACCACCCAAATCAGAACCTTCCAGTTCTGTTGCCAGCTCGACAGGCTCGAGGACAAAGCGGAGTACAATCGAATCTTGGCCCAAAGCGCTGTTCCGTTCAGTGTCGCACATGTCTAGTCCGATCTGGGACATCATTCACCACAAAAGACAAAACCCGAGTCCTTACAAGAAGTTAATCAATGATGGGGCATTATGGGAAGGGAAATGAAGTGACGTTTCCCACCCTTCCCAGAAGTCACTTCAAAGCTAATTTCGGTTCGATTATTAATTTGCCGGCGCTGCATATGCGTGTATGCATGTATGCATCTTGCAGGCGGGTAAGAAATTATAAAAAGTGCGAAAAAAAAGGAGAAAAAGAGCAAGCAAGAAAAAAAACACAAGGAAGGCTGTCGGAATTCTACCTAGTGCAGAGACAAGAGAGAGAGAGAGAGAGAGAGAGAGAGAGAGAGAGAGAGAGAGAGAGAGAGAGAGAGAGAGAGAGAGAGAGAGAGAGAGAGAGAGAGACAGACACAGACACAGAGAGACAGACAGAGAGAAAGAGAGAGAGACACAGAGACACAGAGACAGACAGAGACAGAGAGAGAGAGACAGACAGACAGACAGACAGACAGACAGACAGACAGACAGTAGATGGAGACGTAGAAGCCAAGTTCAAACAACAACAAAAAACGTCAAATACACTAAGGCAAAGCAGACAAAGAGCAATAGAAAAATAAATAAAACACACAAACCAGAGTATAACACACACACACACACACACATACACACACACACACACACACACACACACACACACACACACACACACACACACACACACACACACACACGATATAAAACACACAAGCGTGACAACAAGCACAAACATGATATAAAACAAACGTGACATAAAACACAAAAACATGACAAAACACACACACATGACATAAAAGATAACAACACACCGAGAAAAACACAGCTAATTATTGGATAACTTACTTGATTTTCTCCCATGTCTCCTCTCCAAAGTTCCGAAGCACCAGAAGTTCCAAGGCGTAGTTCACGAACCCGTACTGTAACAACGAAAAACACAATATTTCGTTAGCAAGATGTAAACATAGAAGACGTAATGCTTCTCAAAGAAAAACACGACAGGCTGCAGCAAAAATAGAGTTCAACAACAGAGATTCGGTGTAATGCGTGTCTTGATAACAATTTTAAGCAACAGCCCTTATGCACCCACACGCAAAGACACGGATGCAAGCACGGACGCATGCACGGACGCACTGACGCACGCACAAACACGCACATACGCACACACACACACACACGCACACACACACCGTGCCGCACACACGCACACACACACACACACACCGTGCACACACATGAACACACACACACACACACGCGCGGGTGGATAGACGGACGCACGTAAACACACACACACACACACACACACACACACACACACACACACACACACAAATTCACGCACGAACGCACGCACGTAGAGCCCAAACATACCACTAGCCAACACGTATTCAGGGCAAGGGAGGGGACATGTGGTGTGGTTGGGGTGGGATGATGGAGGTAAACGGGAAATGAATGGGGTATCCGAAAAACAAACCCATTACGTAGGTGTTTGAAGACAGGTAAAACAAAACAAAACAAAACTACAAAAACCATTGGGAGGGGTAAATGCCTTTAAGCGGATGTTTGTATTTGCCATTTGAAACATGAAGCGGGACGAATCAAAATGGGCAAAACACATTGAATTATTGTAATGCACCTCAACCCCACCCCCTCCTGCCTGATTCAGTATAAGGATCATGACTTTGATACTACTCCAACCATAAGCGGATTTTCTGTGCTTTCTGTATTTATTTGTGTCAGAATAATGATATCGATTTATATGTTCATGCCATCTCAAGAAGCATTTCCTGCACGTTATTGTGTGCCCCCTCGCAGCCCTCCCCCCCCCCCCCCCCCTCCGTACCCAACGCCCCCGTCCAACATTTATTTGTTAAAGGATTTTTGATAAACAGAGGTTTCCCATCTGTTCCTAAACGCTCGTGGCACTACACCAAACAGCAGAAAGATACACACACAGCCAACGGAACTTAGCTCTTTGATCGCGGAACTCTGTGTTTTGGATAGCATCGTGTTTGCCACATGGTGTCTTTTAACATGATCACAACCTCGATAACGACAAGCCGGAAAGCCCCAACTGCTTTTTGGCAGTGTCTCGGTTCTCCGGACCATCGACTGCTTACTGGCAATGTCTCGGCTATCCCAGACCATTGGAAGACACTGGTTTATAATGCAGCTTCTTACAGCTTGCTAGGAACTGAGATGCATGTTGTCTTTGTAAGCAATTTGACAAGCCTCCGTTGTGTTTTATGCAACAAAAAACATGTAAGCTTCCAAGCCCTTTGATCTCGTTCCAGGTATGCATGCAGTCTGTTTATGTATGTATATTTTTGTCTATCATTTCCTCGTTAGAACCTGTGCCCGTCTTCTCTGTTACGCTGGCATGCTTGAAGCAAGCCAACTATGTCTGGAGTTTAGTGCATGACAGAAGATGTTTTTAATTGGAAAACACATCATTGTTGGCCTTTTCTTTCTTTTTTGTAACAAGCAATCGTTTTTTGCCTCTTTTTTGTTCGAGAGAGAAAGCAATGTGCTTCTCAACTCTACTTGCATGACGTATACTATTGTGTTGTTTGCCAAATCACAGCCACCGTACATTATTGCTATCACCACCACCAACCACTGCATACCTATACGATACGACTTGCCTTTTAATAACTTACGGGTTATAGTAATATAGAGCAGTATGACGACAGTAAATACATTTTGTATTTCTTGTTATTTAAAACAAAAATCACGGCGTGGGGATTTCATTTCACCGCATAAAATAGTAGTTACAAAATTGTGCACCTCTCATGTTCCAGAAAATAACTTCATAACATAACATAAAATAGCATCAACATCACAGACAAAACAAAGATAACGAAGAAGACACAGGAAAAGCAGAAACACCAAAATAAAGAAACCGCAACACAATAACAGCAGCTTCATGGCCCTTTAAAATGAAGACATTGTAATCGAACATTGTTTTTGATGCATCTTCACCTTCGACAAGATATAGCACACACACACACACACACACACACACACACACACACACACACACACACACACACACACACACACACACACACACACACACACACTAACACATGGGACCCCCCCAAACAATTTTTTTTTTAATTAAAAAAAAGGAACTGATACACAATCTTGGATGAATTGAACCGAAGTGTTTACAGACAACTTCTGCATTGATTTTTCTTTTTACAAAGCGGGGAGGGGCAGGGAGAGTGCTAAAGACGAAACGTGACGCCGCAAGGTTTGGCCTCAGACACCCCTTCGTTCGTACGTGACGCGGGGACGTGACCACGGCAATTCAGACGATCGCTTGTTGCCGTTGCCTCGGAGAATGGCAACACGTTCTGAGTATCGGATTGCCTCATTCACTTTTTCCTTGTTTTTCATTCTTTCTACTCTTCTTTTCTGGTTGTAGTTATTTTATTTTTTCGTGTGAGGTTGCTGCCTTTCCCTTAAAAGCTTCACGGGGTGAAACGATGATAGTGGGGAAAAAAAATACAAAACAACCCAAGACAAGCTCTTTATAAACGAGGAAAATAGATAAGCAACTATAATTATTTCTTCATTTGAGCCCAAAGCCCTAGAGAGGGTTGTTCACATGCCTTTCCCGTTAAAGCTGCTATGTAGCACGGGGTGAACCAATGATGGTGGGGAAACATGCAAGACAACACTGACAAGACAAAATCTTCATAAACGAAGGTAATAGATAAGCAAATGTACTTCTTTATTTTAATTTGAGACTATAGTGACCCCCCGCGGGTTAGGGGGGAAGAATTTACCCGATGCTCCCCAGCATGTCGTAAGAGGCGACTAACGGATTCTGTTTCTCTTTTTACCCTTGTTAAGTGTTTCTTGTATAGAATATAGTCCATTTTTGTAAAGATTTTAGTCAAGCAGTATGTAAGAAATGTTAAGTCCTTTGTATTGGAAACTTGCATTCTCCCAGTAAGGTAATACATTGTACTACGTTGCAAGCCCCTGGAGCAAATTTTTGATTAGTGCTTTCGTGAACAAGAAACAATTGACAAGTGGCTCTATCCCATCTCCCCCCTTTCCCCGTCACGATATAACCTTCGTGGTTGAAAACGACGTTAAACACCAAATAAAGAAAGAAAGAAAGAAAGACTAAAGTCCTGGAGAGGGTTCACCTTCAACAAAAAAGTCGGAAATTAAAGAGAGCGAACGAAAAAATGTTATTTCGAAATACTCGTGCTTAAGCGGATGTGTGGACGAAACAAGGTGAAGTGTAATAACTGGCATAGAAATCGGCATAAGCAAGAAAAAGGCGGAAGATCAAGAAAGGAAGCATCAAAAAGGGAAAGACATCAAGAGCGGGGCGCTAAAAGGGCAAAGGTGAACAGACGCTGCAAGGGACAAAAATTAAGACACTAGAAAAAAGAAGAAGAAAAAAAGTAAAGAAGGTGTAAAAAAAAACGTAATAAGGAATTTGGAAAGTCAAAAAAAGTAGAAGTGAAAGAACCGCACATATGCGCAAACACTGAAACACACACAAGCGCGTGCACGCACCCACGCACGCACGCACCCCCCCCCCCCCACACACACACACACACGCACGTCCGCATGCACACACACACACACACATACACACACACACGCACACACACAAACAAACACACACACACACACACACACACACACACACACACACACACACACACACACTTTCGTTCAAAAAAAGAAAACTACATATAAGCAGAACAAAGTACATCTTCTACACCCATCCCCCTCATAAATGTCGGACACATCCTCCTCCTTCTCCTCCTCCTCCTCCCCCTCCCTTTCCATCCCCCGCCCAACTTAGCGATAAGTAGCAGTTTCTCTAATCTCTCATTCTCTCGCCCAAGAGGATTGAGGTCGTGATCTTTGAGGATGCTTGCCTATCGTAATGCTGATTAACTCTTCCTAAGAAACAGCTCGGAGGTTTCAGATGCGGGTATGCAGCCATATACATGAAGCTCTGGAAGTTAGTTGTGGATCTAAAGTTGACTATATTGTGACCCTCCACCACGGAATAAGTCGCATGTCACCTTTGCATGATTTTCATATTTTTACATTTTCTTAACGAGTTTTTTTATGCTCTATCCAGTGGTCACGGACTTATATTAAGCCTAGCGTAGAACCGCGCGAGGTGACATGCGACTCATTCCGTGGTGGAGGGTCACAATTATTACATGACTTGCTGTGGGATACCAGGTTTACACGAAGCAGGTTTTTTTTTCTTCTTCAAATATTAAATGGCGAGCGAAAGCGGATTGATTCAAAGTGTCCAAACGGAAGACACGTCTTCAAAAAGCTCACTCTCTTCCAAAGTGAAATCTCTGACGTTAAAAGCAAACTAGGGTGCAAAAAGACGCCACAATAGGAAATAATTATAGTGTCACGTGAGTTCTCAAAGAATGAAGTTTGTCTCGGTGTCTTGGTCATCATAAGCAGTGGAAACATACTCCTGAGGTCCCTGCCAGGCAGTTTGACCTGACCTCATTTACATGATTTTTATAATTATACACGTGTGAAGATATGGTTCAGTTATGACATGGGTGGTCTATAGATCTCATATGTGTAGGATCAGCATGCGTATTAAACAGGGAAGAGGGAGAGATAATCGAACAAAAACAGAGCTAGACTACAGATCACAATGACCATAGATGTGGCACTGTACAAAAGTATATAATTATTAACAGAGGGCCAAAATGTTATTTGACTTTGGTTGCTAACCGAAATGATTCTGTTTTGCTTATGAACAACCTTACAATCTGAAAGATTGGCAATGTATCCTTTCACTTTTGTCGTTCGAATGTTTTCTTGTTTGCTTGATTGCGGGAGTACGTTAATGCTTGATTGTCATAATCGTTAAAATACACTTGGTTGCAAACAGTTGGACATGATCGTAGCACTAGGAATGCGTACAGTTCAACAGAAGGAGAAGAAGAAGAACAGTTGCGACTATGAATTCGCAACCGCCAACGCCTAGCAAATATAAAGGGGAAAAAAAACCCATCCAGTTTCGAGAATACATACACTTTTCTTCTTATTTTCTTTCACGCATTCGGAACGACCTTAAACTTGTCTCACAATGTGCAACGATCTGATTGTTCCCCTTTCACCTAATTCCATTTCCGGTCCCTCCCCTCTCCCCTCACACCCACCCACCCCCTACCCACCCTCCTTTCTCCCCCTTGACACTCAACACCACCCACCCCCTACCCACCCCCTACCCACCCTCCTTTCTCCCCCTTGCCACTCAACACCACCCACCCCCTACCCACCCTCCTTTCTCCCCCTTGACACTCAACACCACCCACCCCCTACCCACCCTCCTTTCTCCCCCTTGACACTCAACACCACCCACCCCCTACCCACCCTCCTTTCTCCCCCTTGACACTCAACACCACCCACCCCCTACCCACCCTCCTTTCTCCCCCTTGATACTCAACACCTCCCACCCCCTACCCACCCCCTACCCACCCTCCTTTCTCCCCCTTGACACTCAACACCACCCACCCCCTACCCACCCCCTACCCACCCTCCTTTCTCCCCCTTGCCACTCAACACCACCCACCACCTACCCACCCCCTACCCACCCCCTACCCACCCTCCTTTCTCCCCCTTGACACTCAACACAACCCACCCCCTACCCACCCCCTACCCACCCTCCTTTCTCCCCCTTGCCACTCAACACCACCCACCCCCTACCCACCCCCTACCCACCCTCCTTTCTCCCCCTTGACACTCAACACCACCCACCCCCTACCCACCCTCCTTTCTCCCCCTTGACACTCAACACCACCCACCCCCTACCCACCCTCCTTTCTCCCCCTTGACACTCAACACCACCCACCCCCTACCCACCCTCCTTTCTCCCCCTTGACACTCAACACCACCCACCCCCTACCCACCCTCCTTTCTCCCCCTTGCCACTCAACACCACCCACCACCTACCCACCCCCTACCCACCCCCTACCCACCCTCCTTTCTCCCCCTTGACACTCAACACAACCCACCCCCTACCCACCCCCTACCCACCCTCCTTTCTCCCCCTTGCCACTCAACACCACCCACCACCTACCCACCCCCTACCCACCCCCTACCCACCCTCCTTTCTCCCCCTTGACACTCAACACCACCCACCCAATACCCACCCTCCTTTCTCCCCCTTGACACTCAACACCACCCACCCAATACCCACCCCCTACCCACCCTCCTTTCTCCCCCTTGACACTCAACACCACCCACCCCTTACCCACCCCCTACCCACCCTCCTTTCTCCCCCTTGACACTCAACACCACCCACCCCCTATCCACCCCCTACCCACCCTCCTTTCTCCCCCTTGCCACTCAACACCACCCACCCCCTACCCACCCTCCTTTCTCCCCCTTGACACTCAACACCACCCACCCCCTACCCACCCCCTACCCACCCTCCTTTCTCCCCCTTGACACTCAACACAACCCACCCCCTACCCAACCCCTACCCACCCTCCTTTCTCCCCATTGACACTCAACACCACCCACCCCCTACCCACCCCCTACCCACCCTCCTTTCTCCCCCTTGACACTCAACACCACCCACCCCCTACCCACCCCCTACCCACCCTCCTTTCTCCCCCTTGACACTCAACACCACCCACCCCCTACCCACCCCCTACCCACCCTCCTTTCTCCCCATTGACACTCAACACCACCCACCCCCTACCCACCCCCTACCCACCCTCCTTTCTCCCCCTTGACACTCAACACCACCCACCCCCTACCCACCCTCCTTTCTCCCCATTGACACTCAACACCACCAACCCCCTACCCACCCTCCTTTCTCCCCCTTGACACTCAACACCACCCACCCGCTACCCACCCTCCTTTCTCCCCCTTGACACTCAACACCACCCACCCCCTACCCACCCTCCTTTCTCCCCCTTGACACTCAGCACCACCCACCCCCTACCCACCCTCCTTTCTCCCCCTTGACACTCAACACCACCCACCCCCTACCCACCCTCCTTTCTCCCCCTTGACACTCAACACAACCCACCCCCTACCCACCCTTTTTTCTCCCCCTTGACACTCAACACCACCCACCCCCTACCCACCCTCCTTTCTCCCCCTTGACACTCAACACCACCCACCCCCTACCCAACCTCTTTTCTCCCCCTTGACACTCAACACCACCCACCCCCTACCCACCCCCTACCCACCCTCATTTCTCCCCCTTGACACTCAACACCACCCACCCCCTACCCACCCCCTACCCACCCTCCTTTCTCCCCCTTGACACTCAACACCACCCACCCCCTACCCACCCCCTAACCACCCTCCTTTCTCCCCCTTGACACTCAACACCACCCACCCCCTACCCACCCCCTACCCACCCTCCTTTCTCCCCCTTGACACTCAACACCACCCACCCCCTACCCACCCTCCTTTCTCCCCCTTGACACTCAACACAACCCACCCCCTACCCACCCTTTTTTCTCCCCCTTGACACTCAACACCACCCACCCCCTACCCACCCTCCTTTCTCCCCCTTGACACTCAACACCACCCACCCCCTACCCACCCCTCTTTCTCCCCCTTGACACTCAACACCACCCACCCCCTACCCACCCTCCTTTCTCCCCCTTGACACTCAACACCACCAACCCCCTACCCACCCTCCTTTCTCCCCCTTGACACTCAACACCACCCACCCCCTACCCACCCTTTTTTCTCCCCCTTGACACTCAACACCACCCACCCCCTACCCACCCTCCTTTCTCCCCCTTGACACTCAACACCACCCACCCCCTACCCACCCTCCTTTCTCCCCCTTGACACTCAACACCACCCACCCCCTACCCACCCTCCTTTCTCCCCCTTGACACTCAACACAACCCACCCCCTACCCACCCCCTACCCACCCTCCTTTCTCCCCCTTGACACTCAACACCACCCACCCCCTACCCACCCCCTACCCACCCTCCTTTCTCCCCCTTGACACTCAACACAACCCACCCCCTACCCACCCCCTACCCACCCTCCTTTCTCCCCCTTGACACTCAACACCACCCACCCCCTACCCACCCTCCTTTCTCCCCCTTGACACTCAACACCACCCACCACCTACCCACCCCCTACCCACCCTCCTTTCTCCCCCTTGACACTCAACACCACCCACCCCCTATCCACCCCCTACCCACCCTCCTTTCTCCCCCTTGACACTCAACACCACCCACCCCCTACCCACCCTCCTTTCTCCCCCTTGACACTCAACACCACCCACCCCCTACCCACCCCCTACCCACCCTCCTTTCTCCCCCTTGACACTCAACACCACCCACCCCCTACCCACCCTCCTTTCTCCCCCTTGACACTCAACACCACCCACCCCCTACCCACCCCCTACCCACCCTCCTTTCTCCCCCTTGACACTCAACACCACCCACCCCCTACCCACCCTCCTTTCTCCCCCTTGACACTCAACACCACCCACCCCCTACCCACCCCCTACCCACCCTCCTTTCTCCCCCTTGACACTCAACACCACCCACCCCCTACCCACCCCCTACCCACCCTCCTTTCTCCCCCTTGACACTCAACACCACCCACCCCCTACCCACCATCCTTTCTCCCCCTTGACACTCAACACCACCCACCCCCTACCCACCCCCTACCCACCCCCTACCCACCCTCCTTTCTCCCCCTTGACACTCAACACCACCCACCCCCTACCCACCCCCTACCCACCCTCCTTTCTCCCCCTTGACACTCAACACCACCCACCCCCTACCCACCCTCCTTTCTCCCCCTTGACACTCAACACCACCCACCCCCTACCCACCCCCTACCCACCCTCCTTTCTCCCCCTTGACACTCAACACCACCCACCCCCTACCCACCCTCCTTTCTCCCCCTTGACACTCAACACAACCCACCCCCTACCCACCCTCCTTTCTCCCCCTTGACACTCAACACCACCCACCCCCTACCCACCCTCCTTTCTCCCCCTTGACACTCAACACCACCCACCACCTACCCACCCCCTACCCACCCTCCTTTCTCCCCCTTGACACTCAACACCACCCACCCCCTATCCACCCCCTACCCACCCTCCTTTCTCCCCCTTGACACTCAACACCACCCACCCCCTACCCACCCTCCTTTCTCCCCCTTGACACTCAACACCACCCACCCCCTACCCACCCCCTACCCACCCTCCTTTCTCCCCCTTGACACTCAACACAACCCACCCCCTACCCACCCTCCTTTCTCCCCCTTGACACTCAACACCACCCACCCCCTACCCACCCTCCTTTCTCCCCCTTGACACTCAACACCACCCACCCCCTACCCACCCCCTACCCACCCTCCTTTCTCCCCCTTGACACTCAACACAACCCACCCCCTACCCACCCCCTACCCACCCTCCTTTCTCCCCCTTGACACTCAACACAACCCACCCCCTACCCACCCTCCTTTCTCCCCCTTGACACTCAACACCACCCACCCCCTACCCACCATCCTTTCTCCCCCTTGACACTCAACACCACCCACCCCCTACCCACCCCCTACCCACCCTCCTTTCTCCCCCTTGACACTCAACACCACCCACCCCCTACCCACCCCCTACCCACCCTCCTTTCTCCCCCTTGACACTCAACACCACCCACCCCCTACCCACCCCCTACCCACCCTCCTTTCTCCCCCTTGACACTCAACACCACCCACCCCCTACCCACCCTTTTTTCTCCCCCTTGACACTCAACACCACCCACCCCCTACCCACCCTCCTTTCTCCCCCTTGACACTCAACACAACCCACCCCCTACCCACCCCCTACCCACCCTCCTTTCTCCCCCTTGACACTCAACACAACCCACCCCCTACCCACCCCCTACCCACCCTCCTTTCTCCCCCTTGACACTCAACACCACCCACCCCCTACCCACCCCCTACCCACCCCCTACCCACCCCCTACCCACCCCCTACCCACCCTCCTTTCTCCCCCTTGACACTCAACA
>NC_090250.1:15240895-15248395 GCF_037325665.1 Littorina saxatilis | reverse complement strand
GTTTGTACTGTGTGTAAAAGCCTGACCGTATCTGTGATGGTTTACGGGAGGCTTACTCTGCCTTTAAAGGCATACTAACGCACTCCCGTGTTTGCAAAGTGTAGTTTGCCCACAATCGATGTCAAACGCACCATAAGACCATATAATGACGATATGTCACCATGCGCGGACCATAATACATGCATTACAGCTTGTTCTAGCCTCTGAAAAAGTGAGGATGTCAACAAAGCCGCGGTGTTAGCTCCCTTGCATCAACGTTACATGTGTTGCCAAATCTATAAATAGGACCATCTAGATCAAAATAAAAATTCAAATATCTCAACATTTAAGGGCTCCTAGACCACAATATTTTGCAGGGAACTTAATTTAGTCTGTCTCCAGCTCTGGGTAAAGCAATTAGCGTGTATATTCATCAGCTTTCTATGCCTTTAAAAAAAAGCGTTTGATCTTGTTGATCATTCAATTCTATTGAAGAAATTACAGTTGTATGTCAGAAACAGTTCAGTGTGTAACTTCTTTGCTTCCTATTTACATGGCAAATCTCAATATACTGCCCTAAACTGTAAACTATCTACTGAGGAGACTGTGAAATGCGGGGTGCCTCAAGGTTCAGTGCTTGGGCCGATCTTGTTCTGTCTGTATATCAATGATCTGCCACTGCACATTTATGATAGTAATGTAAGAAGTGATTTTTTTGCTGACGATTCTTCTCTTCATGCAAGTGGAAAGTCTGTTCCAGTAATAGAGTTCTCCCTTCAAACAGCTTTAAACGATGTAAATAACTGGTGTAGTGCTAATGAATGCTATGCTTGTCCATCCAATAAAAACTGAAAGTATGGTAATCTCAACCAGGCAAAAACACCAGATTTCTCCACTCAAACTAAATCTTACTATTGGTACACAATCAATTGAACAAGTTCAACAGCATCGCGTTTTAGGGGTAATTATTGATTGTGAATTCAAGTGGCAGGCACAATTACAGCATATTTGCAAGAAAGTAGCCAAGAACGTTTTCGTCCTATCCAAGCTAAAGCAATTTACGGACAGAAGGACTCTGGAAATGTTCCACCATGCTCATGTAATGCCTCACATTAATTATGTTTCGACGCTCTGGGGTGGCAGCAGGGATGTCTACTTGAAAAAGTTAGACTCTCTCTATCGTCGTTCGGCCAAACTCATCGTAAAGGACAATGCCTCAACAGATATGAAATTAAAAATGCTTAACTTTCTTCCACTGGAAAAGCATCTCAAGTTAAACAAAGCCATTTTCATGCATACATTGTATTACGGTCAAGTGCCGATTTACATTACATCATTATTTAATAAAGCTCCCCCCAGATATGGGTCGGTCAACTTGATCCCACCGATTCCACGAGTTGACCTGTTTAAGACCAGTCTTGCTTTTTCGGGTACTTCAGTTTGGAATTCACTTCAATCATCCTTTAAGCACTTAAAGTCATTAAAAAGTTTTAAAAAATGTGTTAAAAAACACTTAATGTCTGAGTAGTTTAACGCCTTTTGATTTACCACACTTAGTATTACGTCAAAGATATGCTGTGCATTGTATATTCTGAACATATTTTTGCTGTACTATTGCTACATTTTTGATTGCTACCAGCTTGTATTTATAATTACCTGCATAGTATGCATTTGATTTTATGAATAACCACATGTGTATGCTCTTCACGCCTCATCTTCATCATCATCATCATCATCATTATCATTATCATCATCATCATCGTCATCATCATCATCGTCGTCATCTTTATTATCACGTGCTGAAGTTTTCCGACCTCCTTTTGTTGGTTAACTTTTTAACTTTTTAAATTTTAATTTTTTAATTATGTAATTGTGAGTCTATGCGTCCCAAAGACATATTGTAAAAAAAGGCGTAGCCTTAAATCTTAATCCTTGTTAAATAAAGTTCAATTCAATTCAATTATCTCTCTCTCTCTCTCTCTCTCTCTCTCTCTCTCTCTCTCTCTCTCTCTCTCTCTCTCTCTCTCTCTCTCTCTCTCTCTCTCTCTCTCTCTCTCTCTCTCTCTCTCTCTCTCTCTCTCTCACTCTGATTTAGTATAGGTTTCCTGAGCTGCAAGCTTGCATTTTGTTGCAACCATTCTCTTAAAAAAAACACCAAGCGGAACACAAATTTCACACGCAGAGTAATAATAAACCAGGTGCAACATACATCGCATCCAGTGTCTTTCGACACTCCATTAAAACTTCACCCGAAATAGCAACCCATAACCTTTCATCTTGCCTTTCTTCACAGCGTGTTTCACACCCATCCGCTTGTGCTGCGCCGTAAAACGTTCTGCAGAAAAGATTGCCGTAAAGCACAATTGCCGTAAAACAATTTTCCGACACCCCGAGACCGTGACCGACGCGGTTCGTCAAATTCTTCATTAGCTTAAAGCTAGAGTCACCTGACACGATTAGATTGGAGCATCATCAGCTCGGGTGGGGTGGAGGGGGGGGGGGGGCTGGGAGGAAGCGGGGGCAAGATGAGGGGGGAGGGGGGGAGGGGGGGGGGGGTGGCAGGTGAGAAAGGAGTTTACAGAAAAATCCCATCGGTTTATACGTATGTTAGGAAATTCAACAGATAGCAATATTGCGATATAGGTTAAAACAGGAGCTACGGTTTGATTTGTGTCAGTAACATACAGATAATATGAACATCCGGTTTTCTGCTCGAAGAAAGAGCGATAAACTTGTTTGATTGCTTGCTTGCTTGGAACTGTACTGTCTTACGTTCTTACGTGTCATGCTGTATGTTGTCTGATGCTGTGATATATATGTAAACACTACACCTGAATTCCTCTTTTTGAGATAATGCTTGTTTTAATTTTATTTTTAGGCCTATGTTTATGCTGCTTGAACTATTTGCTTGCCTGACCGATTGATCGTGGCCTTTTGAAACTCACACAACTTCGCTCGTTTAATGAAAACCTTATCAAATCAGAGAAAGGGAACCGTTTAAATGAACAGAAATATAAAGTCGTTCGAGCCTTGTGATTTCAAAAGAGCGTGTAAAATACCCCACCCCAGCCATCGACGCGAACATGAAAACCGCTCTATTTCCAAAAGCTGGAGGCCAGAGGCATCACACTGTCTACAATTCTTCGCTTGTTCAGGGAAGTGTATTTTCGGGAATGTTAGCTGACACTGGGCACCCCCAGGCGATGGAAGTTTAACAAGAAATCAATTGTGGAGTAAGAGACAGGAGGGGGCATGCATCCTACCTAATTGATTAGGTGGGCACAGCTCTCAACTGGAGGGGGGGAAAAACGCGAGAGAAATTGGCTGCAAAGCGCTTCGTTTTATCGGCTAAGAGACACAACAATCAAATTAAGGGTGACATCAAAAAAGGGGTGGCTTGAGTGGGGGACAGAAGAAGGAGGGACTCGAGACGAGAGAAGATCGAGGTCTTGATTTAAAATGATCTTCAGGAGTTTTTGTTTCTTGCCTCAGGATTTAACTCTGGCGGTGAATTGCCAGAGTTGTTGTCGGTTTTCTTACAAATAATGCTTGTGTAAAAAGGGGATGACTGTTAACGTTGTTGCACAGTTGGGTTCTTGAATTGTTCCTCTGTGTGCTTGCGTGCGTGCGTGCGTGCGTGCTCACGAAAGTACACACACACACACACGCACGCACGCACACGCACACACACACGCACACACACGCACACACACGCACGCACGCACGCACGCACACACACACGCACACACACACACACACACACAAACATGCACAATCAGCGTTTGCGTCGTGCAAAAAGTGTAAAACTGGCAAAGATTTGGTTAAGCGCGAGTGAAGTTCTGTTTCTTTTCTGTTCCCTTTCCCGAAAACTGTTTTTGTTGCAAATTTCTTCGTCAGGATCATAAACAACACGTTTAAAAAATACTTACACGCAGTGCATATTGCCTATTGTTTTACACTATCAGTTCAGGAAGGAAAAATTAGTTGGAACTGCTTCAACTGTTTACGTAGGAAGTTACTGGCAATGAAAGAAAGAAAGGAAGAAAGAAACAAGTCGCGTAAGGCAAAATTACTACATTTAGTCAAGCTGTGGAACTCACAGAATGAAACTGAACGCACTGCATTTTTTCACAATGACCGTAGTCCGCCGCTAGTGCAAAAGGCAGTGACAGTGACGAGCCTGTTCAGCGCGGTAGCGGTTGCGCTGTGCTGCATAGCACGTTTTACTGTACCTCTCTTCGTTTTAACTTTCTGAGCGTGATTTTAATCCAAACATATCATATCTATATGTTTTTGGAATCAAGAACCGACAAGAAATAAGATGCAATTGTTTTTAAAACGATTTCGGAAATTTAATTTTAATCATAATTTTTATATTTTTAATTTTCAGAGCTTGTTTTTAATCCGAATATAATATATTTATATGTTTTTTGAATCAGAACATGATGAAGAATAAAATAAAAGTAATTTTGGATCGTATTATAAAAAAATTATTTTAATTACAATTTTTAGATTTTTAATGACCAAAGTCATAAATTAATTTGTAAGCCTCCATGCTGAAATGCAATACCGAAATCCGGCCTTCGTCGAAGATTGCTTGGCCAAAATTTCAATCAATTTGATTGAAAAATGAAGGTGTGACAGTGCCGCCTCAACTTTTACAAAAAGCCGGATATGACGTCATAAAAGACATTTATCGAAAAAATGATAAAAACATCTGGGGATTTCATACTCAGAAACTCTCATGTAAAATTTCATAAAGATCGGTCCAGTAGTCTAGTCTGAATCGCTCTACACAGACACAGACACACACACACACAGACACACACACACACAGACACACACACACACACACACACACACACACACACACACACACACACACACACACACACATACACCACGACCCTCGTCTCGATTCCCCCTCTATGTTAAAACATTTAGTCAAAACTTGACTAAATGTAAAAAGACAGACAGAAAGCTAGACAGAAAGAAAGAAAGAAAGAAAGAAAGAAGGACAGAACAAAAGAAAGAAAGAAAGGAAAGAAAGGAAAGAAAGAAAGAAAGAACAAAAGAAAGAAAGAAAGAAGGTAAGTTAGTAAGTAAGTAAGAAAGAACGAACAACTGAATAGTAGACAAGCCGTTGATAGGACTATGTCTCTTCTTTTAGGATCTTTACTTGGCAATGCTTGTTTCGTCACCGTGCGGAGTGATTATACTTATACCACAACGAATGAAAAGGGCACTTTGTATCCCCCCTCCCCCCCCCCCCCTTTCTTCATCCCGCTTCCCACCCTCCAGCCAATCCCCCCCGCCCTCAATCCTCTATAGCCCTTACCGCAATTCCTCAAAATTACTTTTACGGATTGTTTATCAAACGAGTTTGCCATGAGTTCTTTGTGTCCGGTTGCTGCGTCTGAATTATCAGCGGTATAGACTGCAAAGCTGCGTTTTCTAGAGCCTTTCTCCCTGGTTTATTTATTGGTGGATTAAACATAGACTTTGGAAGCGTCGAGAGAACTGATTTTATCTCTTCAGTTCACTTCACATTACGCCATTTCGTAGAGAGGAAGTAACAATCTAGGGTTCTGTTTTGGGGGGCGGACAAGAGGAAGTGAAAATAGAGTTTCTGTGCCAACTAAAATATCTACGTCCTTGGCTGAACAAATAAGCCGACGAGAAAGATGCATGGCTCCGTATTGCCTGCTTGCATCATCTGAATAAAAAAAGAAATCTGTTTCGCCCTGTTTTCTTCTTCGGGCATTTTGTTTGGTTAGTGTCTGATTTTGTAGTACTGCAGTGCCATTTACGAGGTGCTAAAAACATAATAAAACTTTTAAGTTGCAGTTCCTTCAACATTCCCTCCCTCCCTCTCACTGTTAAACCCATACAGAAACAAATCAAGATCAAAAAGATAGAAACAAATAACATATCATATATTATTATATAACATCTCATAGTTAATCAATAACTTAAATAAAGGCACTAAAGTGCCTCGTAAAGGCACTACGGTAACACACATTATTTGTTTTGTCCAAAATTAAACGTAACCAATACGGTATTTTAAAAGATACACCTGGCTACGGACACATGAAGAACAGAAAAAAATAAAACACAAAAAGCACAAAATTTAGAACAGAAATTAGTAAACCCAGCCCGGAGAGGTAAACGAAACCTCTCCCGAACAAATCGATAAGCACAAAGAAACGACGTCTAAAACAAAATTACAGAATAAGCACAGCAAAAAAACATACGAAAAATAGACAGCGACAGTACAGCTGATTTAACGACTTTAAAATGTGATCGAAATAGCAAGAAGAAAAAAACAGAAACAAGAACAAAATGCAAAGAATTCGCGTCAGAAACAACCACAAATTACACCTTCTTAGGACAAGATAAAATAATGAAAAACCCTGCCTTCGTACTGTTCAGCTGTGTAAGCGCATTTCACGAGAGATTTTTTGCAAGTAGCATGTACATTTTGGAAGAACGCCTGAGGCAATTCATCTGCATAATATAACAAGTCGCGTAAGGCGAAAATACAATATTTAGTCAAGTAGCTGTCGAACTCACAGAATGAAACGCAATGCCATTTTACTCGTAGCATCGTCAGGCCACCGCTCATGGCAAAGGCAGTGAAATTGACAAGAAGAGCGGGGTAGTAGTTGCGCTAAGAAGGATAGCACGCTTTTCTGTACCTCTCTTTGTTTTAACTTTCTGAGCGTGTTTTTAATCCAAACATATCATATCTATATGTTTTTGGAATCAGGAACCGACAAGGAATAAGATGAAAGTGTTTTTAAATTGATTTGGACAATTTAATTTTGATAATAATTTTTATATATTTAATTTTCAGAGCTTGTTTTTAATCCGAATATAACATATTTATATGTTTTTGGAATCAGCAAATGATGGAGAATAAGATAAACGTAAATTTGGATCGTTTTATAATTTTTTTTTTTTTTTACAATTTTCAGATTTTTAATGACCAAAGTCATCAATTAATTTTTAAGCCACCAAGCTGAAATGCAATACCGAACCCCGGGCTTCGTCGAAGATTACTTGACCAAAATTTCAACCAATTTGGTTGAAAAATGAGGGCGTGACAGTGCCGCCTCAACTTTCACGAAAAGCCGGATATGACGTCATCAAAGACATTTATCAAAAAAATGAAAAAAAGGTTCGGGGATTTCATACCCAGGAACTCTCATGTCAAATTTCATAAAGATCGGTCCAGTAGTTTAGTCTGAATCGCTCTACACACACACACACACACACACACACACAGACACACACACACACAGACACACGCACATACACCACGACCCTCGTTTCGATTCCCCCTCGATGTTAAAATATTTAGTCAAAACTTGACTAAATATAAAAAGAAGAAGAATGGTAAGAAAGTGTACTTGTATCAGAAAATGAGATTAAAACAAGTCGCGTAAGGCGAAATTACCACATTTAGTCAAGCTGTGGAACTCACAGAATGAAACTGAACGTAGTCCGCCGCTAGTGCAA
>NC_090250.1:15237451-15240695 GCF_037325665.1 Littorina saxatilis | reverse complement strand
CTCTCTCTCTCTCTCTCTCTCTCTCTCTCTCTCTCTCTCTCTCTCTCTCTCTCTCTCTCTCTCTCTCATTTCCTCCCAAAACTGACAGAAGGGGCTTGGTCCCAGAACAGGAACCCCGTAACAAAATAACTATACGGTTTCCAAAACATCCCGAAGCATCTGGTACATTATCGGGATTTTTCCACTTCGCTTGCCTTCCAGTAGGGTCGCCATCAGTTCTATCATTCGCTGACATTCCGGGAAACACACCTTAGCAGGATTAGAGATAATAGTTGCGTTCTGGATTTTAAAGGAGCTGTCTTGTTTTTCACAGTTCGCCAGATTGTGTTGTCCTCAGTTATCATGGACGGCAAAAAGAGGGACACTAATTGTAGCTAACAGTATTAGGGTGAACAAGACAATAATTTCTTTTATTATATTTCTCTTTTTTTTCTCTTGAGTAATGGATCTTCTTCTCTTTAAATTGTCCTACATGGTAAAACCGGAGTTGTTGTTGTAGTTTGTTTTAATTCGAAAGGTTCAAACAGTCCTCAGCTCTGCCCTTCTCTAAACAGTGAAAAAGTTCGGCCAATGTGCCGAAATGACGGTAACATGTTCGGCCATTTCAAACAAGTGTCGGCACTCCCGACGCCAGACGACATCTACGTCAACTTATGAATATTCTAGCACCCGCTGCCTCCAGCAAGCTCTGCTGAATACCAATGGCATACACGAAGCCAGTCTCAATCTTTACGGAATCAGCGGGTATATCCACCTGCCAAGACAATCGCGATGTCCAATCCCCCACTGAAAAGCCAATCGCTATAAGCACCTAATGACACCTATTTCAGACACTCTGTGCATAAGAGAACCGCCTTTACTGTTCACAATATACCTTTCCCTCTTTCTTTTCGTCCAGTGCATGTCTTGACTGCAATAATTCCGAAATAAATCTCACTCCGTTTTCAGCTTGTAACAAAACGCCTGACTGTTCTGCTTAGAGATTATTGCATACCTCAGCTGTTACCTGTCAAAGGGTCCATTGTTAGGCCCTACATTCGGCTGTCTGACTGACAGAGTGACTCTTTTTTTATTTGTTTTATTGTAATTGTTTGTATGCTGTGTCGAGAAAGCTTTTGAACATGATTGTAGCCTACGTGAACTTTTTAATTATAATGTTTTCTTTGTTAGTCCTACTTTAAGCTTTTTTTTTATAACCGTCCTTGTGTATTTAAAGGTACTGAACTTGTCAAATCCAGGTGCACGGAGCCCCTGGGGCTTTTAGTCATACCTCAGGCAGCTATCCGTTAGAAGAACTACCAAGTTTCATTGACTTGCACCCAAAGAGTCAAGAACTGCGATTTTTTACGAATTAATTTCGTACTCGGACCCGGCTGGTCTTGACCTATTTTTGGATCTAAATTTAGATCAGGTAGATCACCACATCATGCACAAAAAGACACGTCACTAGCAAACTATGTCAGACGTCATCATGAGTTTGAGTAAAACAAAATGGAGGCCGGAATCACTCAAGTTGAATCGAACTCCGACCAAACACCACGTAATAACTAGGTTAATTTATGCACTCGCGTGAACAAGAAACTGTCGAGCTTCACAGATGTCGTCGTTGGGTAGTTTTGGGTTTGTTTTACTACCATAGGAGGATTTTTGAACTGTAAATGCACTCAGCTGCAACAAAAACGCAAAACGAAGGCTGTGAGCTGCACTGTGCCTTTAAACGAAGGCTGTGAGCTGCACTGTGCCTTTAAACGAAGGCTGTGAGCTGCACTGTGCCTTTAAGTGTCTATACAAGTTGAAATGCTTTATGTTTTTGCCAAAAAGAGTTTTCATTGTTATATAGACTGCTGTGATGAATTCCATTATTTATTTGTCTGTGATTTTTTTCAAAGAAGAAAGAGCTGAGTGTTACCACCTTACTATTGGAAAAAACCTAATGCACTTA
The DNA here is from genome assembly GCF_037325665.1 of Littorina saxatilis. NCBI lineage: Eukaryota > Metazoa > Mollusca > Gastropoda > Littorinimorpha > Littorinidae > Littorina > Littorina saxatilis. The sequence goes on along the minus strand of NC_090250.1, from coordinate 15,238,753 downwards.
AATTTAAAAAGTTGTTTGCTACTAAGAAAAAGAAATTGCTAAAGAATAGTTTGGACTTTATTAATAGAATTTGTAACAGTTTTTCATTAAACAAAAATTTGTTTTTGTTTATCATATTAGCATATATCATGATTGTATTAATTGTATTTATTGTTCAAAATGCCCCCATGGGTTATGGACTAATAACACTTGAACTTGAACTTGTTATTTTTGTGCATGCTGTTATCAAAACCAGGTCGTACACGATTTGTTTTAAGGAGTTTTAATTAGTAAACGCGGAAGCTGATTGTCAAGAATGATTTCAATCTTTATAGCTGTACGTTTTGCTTCAGTGATTGTTGTCCTCTATAACATTTGCTCCGTCCTTATTTCATGATTGCTTTGTTTTTTGCAGGTGTGCGCGCGCGCGCGCGCGTGTGTGTGTGTGTGTGTGTGTGTGTGTGTGTGTGTGTGTGTGTGTGTGTGTGTGTGTGTGCGTGCGTGCGTGCGTGCGTGTTTCTCTTTCTGTTTGCTTGCCTGTCGGCTATTTGGATGGATACAATCATACAATAATTATGCTTGTAGTTTGCGTGTCCCGAACGTAGTGCAGATTTTGTTGTTTTGTTTAGGTGGACTTGAATATTTGTCACGTACACAATTTTGAACTGTTTTTCAGCCAGACTGAACCGTTCGATTAAAAAGGCTCCTTGTTTGCGTGCCTGCTCGCTTGCTGTGTCACTGCCAAATCTTTCTTTGCCTTTGGTTTGACACTCTTTCTTTTCAAGATATGTAGCTGTTAACATAAACGGGTTATGTATAAGCATGCACATTATTTTTTTTTATTTTTTTTTAGCATTACGGTTTTTTATATTTAGTCAAGTTTTGACTAAATATTTTAACATCGAGGGGGAATCGAAACGAGGGTCGTGGTGTATGTGCGTCTGTCTGTCTGTCTGTCTGTCTGTGTGTGTGTGTGTGTGTAGAGCGATTCAGACTAAACTACTGGACCGATCTTTATGAAATTTGACATGAGAGTTTCTGGGTATGAAATCCCCGAACGTTTTTTTCATTTTTTTGATAAATGTCTTTGATGACGTCATATCCGGCTTTTCGTGAAAGTTGAGGCGGCACTGTCACGCCCTCATTTTTCAACCAAATTGGTTGAAATTTTGGTCAAGTAATCTTCGACGAAGCCCGGACTTCGGTATTGCATTTCAGCTTGGTGGCTTAAAAATTAATTAATGACTTTGGTCATTAAAAATCTGAAAATTGTAAAATAAAATAAAAATTTTCAAAACGATCCAAATTTACGTTTATCTTATT
>NC_090250.1:15232451-15234951 GCF_037325665.1 Littorina saxatilis | reverse complement strand
TTCTCTATAGCTGTTTGGAGCAGAAAAAGGTCAGTGTGAACCTTGCTTTTTTATCTGGCGAATGAAATGACACTTTTATCGTCAACAACGAGAATAAACAACCATTTTCCACGGCATAATCTCTGCAATGAATTCAGTTTTTATTTCATGCAATCCTTTATGTTTGCTTCTGTGCCGTTCCGACATTTACTTTTATTTTCTTGAGAGCAACCCCAATGTACATATTAATGAAAATGTACGATATGAAAAGCCATTTACCTGATACAGTATCAAAAGTGAAGACGGCATGCAGAAGTTGAAGTATAAATGGGGATTTGCATTCTTACGCTCTTGACTCGCTCGCTCTCTCTCTCTCTCTTTCACTTTCTCTGTCTCTCTCTCTGTCTCTCTCTGTGTCTGTCTCTCTCTCTCTCTCTCTCGCTCTCTCTCTCTCTCTCTCTCTCTCTCTCTCTCTCTCTCTCTCTCTCTCTCTCTCTCTCTCTCTCTCTCTCTCTCTCTCTCTCTCTCTTATCGACACGTCCCAGCAGTAAAGCGCATCCGACGATAAACACGTCTACATTATCTTAAAGGTACTGAACTTGTCAAATCCAGGTGCACGGAGCCCCTGGGGCTTTTAGTCATACCTCAGGCAGCTATCCGTTAGAAGAACTACCAAGTTTCATTGACTTGTACCCAAAGAGTCAAGAAGTGCGATTTTTTTCACGAATTAATTTCGTACTCGGACCCGGCTGGTCTTGGACTATTTTTGGATCTAAATTTAGATCAGGTAGATCACCACATGCACATCATGCACAACTGAAAAGACACGTCACTAGCAAACTATGTCAAACGTCATCATGAGTTTGTGTAAAACAAAATGGAGGCCGGAATCACTCAGTTGAATCGAACTCCGACCAAACATCAACGTAATAACTAGGTTAATTTATGCACTCGCGTGAACAAGAAATTGTCGAGCTTCACAGATGTCGTCGTTGGGTAGTTTTGGGTTTGTTTTACTACCATAGGAGGATTTGTGAACTGTAAATGCACTCAGCTGCAACAAAAACGCAAAACGAAGGCTGTGAGCTGCACTGTGCCTTTAAGAACGCCTGCTGACTTCGAGGTAAAATTGCACAAATCCTTCCACACGGCTATCAAAATGCTTTAGACACAGCGTGTGAAGCCAGGTGTGTGTGTGTGTGGGTGTGTGTATGTGTGTGTGTGTGTGGGTGTGTGTATGTGTGTGTGTGTGTGTATGAGTGTGTGTACGTGTGTGTTTATCAATCAATCAATCAATCAATCAATATGAAGCTTATATAGCGCGTATTCCGTGGGTACAGTTCTAAGCGCTTGTCGAAGAGTTGTCAACACAGGACTAACAAAGAAACTAACATCTACAGACGGACACAAACCCTATCACACACTAGCAAACCCTGGTAAACATACAACAAACAACTATTTAACAACAATGTACACATCAATAGCTAGGTCTAAACAAAATAATATCAAACACAAAGAAAACACGTCTCACAGAGCACAGCACAGGAATGTCTTTTGGGGCACAACACATCACGTCGAACATGAAAGTCGCAGCCAGCTACTTCCTTGTGTGTGTGTGTGTGTGTGTGTGTGTGTGTGTGTGTGTGTGTGTGTGTGTGTGTGTGTGTGTGTGTGTGTGTGTATGAGTGTGGTTTTTTTTGTGGGTGTATGAGTGTGTGTGTGTGTATGAGTGAGTGTGTGTGTGTGTGTTGGGGGGGATGAAATATGGCGAAAGAGAGACCAGAGAGACAGACGGGTAGTCAAATAGACAGACAGTCAGTCGGTGTATGCGCGCATGTACGATCACAGACACACAGACAGAGCGACAGACAGAGACAGACACACACACACACACACACACACACACACACACACGCATACACACACACATCCACATAACCCTCCTCCACACACACACATACCCCTCCACACACCCCTCCACACACCCCTCCACACACACACACACACACACACACACACACACACACAAAAGCGAGTCCTGACAAAAAGAGAGGGAAAAGCAGTTTATAACAGGAAGGGCAGCCTGGGTTTATCGTGGGAAGATTGACACACGGCTTTACTGCCAACCATCCGGCCTCCGGTTGCCCACAAAAACTGCATCATAAAATTCTGATCGGATCGGACCACTGAAGGGGTTGTGATGGTAGTCTTGCAAACTAGCCAAGATCACAGAATCATAAGCATAGAAAACAGTGCGGTTAGATCTCGTAAGCTATCGTCACCAAGTAGTTTACGTCCATGCCGTACGAGACTTGCTCGACAAATACAAACATTATTGCTCTCAAGGATGTCATGCATATTTCGCGGTTGGTAACCCAAAAGGGTAGGAAGTTACTCGAAAGTGTAAGTCGTGCGAATTACGCCCCCTGTTTTTGCATACGCTGTCACACTTTGCTCTTCAACGAGCAAAAAGATGTTGAGACCACCCTTCCTCTTCATATCCCTTTAATCTCCCCTTCTT
>NC_090250.1:15217451-15224951 GCF_037325665.1 Littorina saxatilis | reverse complement strand
GTTCGGTTCCCACTCGGTTCCCACACGCCAAAATTCGCGGACAAAACATCCATTTATGGTAGTATTACGCAATGTTGCTCTCTGAGAATGGTCTTGTTAGATCTGTGAGTGTTTACACTACATGCCTAGGTGCTGTTGGATTGAAGGTTTTTGATATTTTAGCCGTTATTAGGTAGAATGCCTTCCACTTTACTGCAAAACTGCATAATTCGTAGCATCGGCAAGAAATATCCTACCAAAAAATGCCTGCTTGGAACTGTCCGTGGTCCAGCAAAAAGTTCAACATGTCTGTAGCAGACAGCCCAAGTTTCAAGATTGTAGGGCCATCCAAACAGCCGTAATAATAAAAACAACAAAAGTAGTCAGTGAAATTGGCTGTGTTCGGTCCCCCCACACTTTTGTGACGTAGGCGTGACGGTTCCCATAATTCATTGTGTCGGTCCCCACTTTCTGTGTCGGACCCCACTTTCGACCTAATTTCTCTGTGACGGACCCCACAACCAGCCTATTTTGTGTCGGTCCCCACACCTTCTTGGATTTATGACTTGCCGGTTACTTGTATCATTGTATTCATTGAATCTAATTGTCTCGGAGTTATTTTTCAGCAAAAACCGGCAAGGCAGCACCTTTTGTGATACCAAGTAAGTCAGATGACATCAGTATGTGTGTGTGTGTGTGTGTGTGTGAGAGAGAGAGAGAGAGAGAGAGAGAGAGAGAGAGAGAGAGAGAGAGAGAGAGAGAGAGAGAGAGAGAGAGAGAGAGAGAGAGAGAGAGAGAGTTGTGTTTCCGTACCCGCGACAGCGTTTTTCCAGCGGCGCGACGAAAATCAAGCACATAGAAAATGACCAGGAGTGTTTCCACACGCGCGACGCGTTAGCGGCGCGACAAGCGGCAAGCGACGCGATTTTTTTGAAAGGGTCCTGGAGCGATTTTTTTGCGTTGTCGCGCGGCAACGCGGGAGTTTACAGATTTTACCGCATGTTTAAAACGCAAGTACGGAAACACGTCACGCGTTTGCGCGCGTTTTCTTTTGTCGCTGCCGCTGTCGCGGGTACGGAAACAGAACTTACCGCGAGTACGACACTACCGCGAGTACGACACTACCGCGAGTATAACACTACCGCGTGTCACACTACCGCGAGTATAACATTACCGCGTGTCATTTTATGACTTCCATGGCTGAAGGCAAAGGTTGAAATGTTTCCTTGACATATAAAACAAAAAGGCCTGGTCTGTTCTCTGAACACTAATTCAATGTTTGTCATGCTAACCAAGAACTCAAAACGATCAGAACACACTATCAGAATACATATAGAATGGGTTGCTTCCAATCAAAGTTAGAACACAAACTCACAAGAAGTAAGTTTGCATGCGTTCTCTCTACGGTTATGGTACTCGCGGTTGTGGTACGCGCGGTAGTGTGACACGCGGCAGTGTTATACTCGCGGTAGTGTCGTACTCGCGGTAGTGTGACACGCGGTAGTGTTACACGCGGTAGTGTCGTACTCGCGGTAGTGTGACACGCGGTAGTGACGCTCGCGGTAGTGTCGCATAACCGGAGTGATCTGGAAAGGTGTCAATCTCTCTCTCTCTCTCACTCTCTCTCTCTCTCTCTCTCTCTCTCTCTCTCTCTCTCTCACACACACACACACACACACACACACACATACTGATGTCATCTGACTTACTTGGTATCACAAAAGGTGCTGCCTTGCCGGTTTTTGCTGAAAAATAACTCCGAGACAATTAGATTCAATGAATACAATGATACAAGTAACCGGCAAGTCATAAATCCAAGAAGGTGTGGGGACCGACACAAAATAGGCTGGTTGTGGGGTCCGTCACAGAGAAATTAGGTCGAAAGTGGGGTCCGACACAGAAAGTGGGGACCGACACAATGAATTATGGGAACCGTCACGCCTACGTCACAAAAGTGTGGGGGGACCGAACACAGCCAATTTCACTGACTACTTTTGTTGTTTTTATTATTACGGCTGTTTGGATGGCCCTACAATCTTGAAACTTGGGCTGTCTGCTACAGACATGTTGAACTTTTTGCTGGACCACGGACAGTTCCAAGCAGGCATTTTTTGGTAGGATATTTCTTGCCGATGCTACGAATTATGCAGTTTTGCAGTAAAGTGGAAGGCATTCTACCTAATAACGGCTAAAATATCAAAAACCTTCAATCCAACAGCACCTAGGCATGTAGTGTAAACACTCACAGATCTAACAAGACCATTCTCAGAGAGCAACATTGCGTAATACTACCATAAATGGATGTTTTGTCCGCGAATTTTGGCGTGTGGGAACCGAGTGGGAACCGAACACAAAGGGTCAGGGCACCGAACACAAAGCGTAGGGGAACCGTCACAGTGTCACCGGTGTGTCTTTTGGATTGCCGTTTCAATGTTAACCAAAAAGTTAAAGAAAAAAAACAAGGTTCAGTTGCGAACTGACAGCGGATTGAGCATTTATTCCTGTTGATGAAGGTACGGTTGAAGCTTTATTCTCTCCGTCAACCAACAAGACTAGATTTGTAGCAGACGAAAAACAAAGTGTGCGTTTTTCCTGTCTTGTGAAGGCGATTATGTCGTTATAAGTTATCTGTACGTTGTGAAGACATTTCAAAACAAAATGTAGCTTTGATGCGTCACGGGATAATAAGCTTTTACGTTTTCATCCATGGAATTGTTTTTTTCGTCTCGGCAGGGTGAATGAATTCATGATGTCTTTTCCGGAACTGGACAAAACTGGCCTTGCCAAGACTGAAACAAAATATAGTTCTACAACTTCTAGGCTTGGGTTGATTGCCCATGGTGAATTTCCAATGATTTGTTTCCACATCCCATGACAAATTCTCTTTACTTTGGTCATGCCATATATACGTTACAGCTCCGTCCACCCATGGTATCGCGTGATATTTTGTCTCGACGGGGTGAAAGAATATAATGACGTCACTCTCGGCAGAGCCTCGAGTGACGTCATCATATTCATTGACCCAGTCTCGACAAAATATCAGGCGATACCATGGATGGACGGAGCTGTAATTTATACTTTGACGTCAAAGATTTCAAAACACTTTGGAAGAGACAGGGGTTTCAATTTGGGCGCTTCGATTGCGGAACGTTTTGAGCAAAAGACACGCAAGTGCAGTTTGTAGGATAAACAGAATACTGCATGGCTTGCTGCGTCATATCAGCTTTATACTCGTTGCTTTTACAAGTATTGAAAAACTCGCTTTCGCTTGCATTTCAATATCTAAACAAAAACAACCTCATGTAAATGTGATTTGACACAGCAAGCCACGTAGTTTTATCTATTTACATTCTGCACATAAAGCCCCAAGCTGTTGAATGTTGGGATGTGACGACAAGGTGGAGGAACGTCCTTATACCGTGTAAAAGCCTGGCCATATCTGAGATGATAAGTCGATGTCTTTCACAAGGGAAGGACTATTTCTTTTAAGGAATATCAGACCAACAGTATGGGATGCATAGTAATGAGACAGTTTTGAGGTTGGACAAATTGCAAGCCAATCACTCTCTACTCTCAAATGTAATTAAGTTTCAACTTTTATTTTCAACAACAAATAAACAGTTATTGTTAAGTCTAATTCACTTTATAAAAGTTATTTTAACGGAATTTTAAACTGGTGTCAATAAGTAAAAATGATATAAACAGTTATTTGTAGGGCCTTAGTGTGTGCGCGTTTTAGGTTAATTACATTTTTCAGAACACGGCTCCACTCAAAGCGAGCCAGCGAAGATTAATTCCATCACTTCAAATGTCCCACGCACAAAACCAACACAGATGACAGACAGAAATACATCAAAGCTAAATTGTCCTTCGAATTCAGGTTGAACAATCAGAGGCCGTCTATTTTCGTCGCAGCCAGTTCAGCTGTGCAAAGTCTCAAATGGCCATAAAAACATGCGTGGCATAAGACGCCTTGACAAACATAAAACACTTGTGCAAACCGATAAAGTTGTATTGTCAACAGACGTCGAGCAAACAAACGCTGCATTGGAGAAGGGGTATGTATGATTGTTGTGCTCGAGGTACGCCTTGAATCACATAATTATATGATGATCATAATGACTCGTGCTTACAGTCAGTGTATGAGTTTTAAAATAATAACATACAAGGAAAAAAAGACGCCTTGACAAACATAAAACAACTGTGCAAACCAATACAGTTGTATTGTCAACAGGCGTCGAGCAAAAAAGAAAAAAAAACACTGTTGGAGAAGGGGTAGGTACGATTGTTGGAGGTATGCTTTGAATCACTAATTATGATGTTCATATAAGGACTTGCGTGTACATTCAGTGAATGATCTGATAAACAAAGGAAGTAAGCTCTCTAAATGCATATTATGATATGTGTGATTTTTAAAATACAAACATACAAGGCATAAGACGCCTTGACAAACATAACACCCTTGTGCAAAACGATACAATTGTACTTTAAAAAGCCACTTAATAAACAAAAGCAGCGTCGGAGAAAAAACAAGAGAACGACCGTGAGAGGTACATCCCAGTACACGTCTGGTATCTAATGACGACTCGCGCTTCTATTCCGCGAAGGAGCTTGAAAACACAAACATGCAAGTCATTTTAAGACGCCTCGACGAACGTGTAACACCCTTGTGCGAAACGATAAACTTGTACCAGAAACAGCCACTTAGTAAACAAAAGCAGTGTTAGAGAAGAACTAAGGAACAACTTTAAGAGGTTCGACCCAGTTCACCCCTGGTATTCATGATGACTTGAGCTTCGATGCAGCATTGGCATTTTTAAACACAAACTTGCAAGGCTTTCTAAGACACATTGACACACACACAAAGCCTTCATGAAAAGCAATAAAGCTGTACTTGTTGGAGAATGATAAAGGACGAGTTTGGAGAGGTTCGACCCAGTTTACCTCTGGCGTTCATGATGAATTGTGCTTCTAAAGAGCGATTGACTTTTCAAATAAAAACATGCAGGCAGGGCATTCTAAGACACCGTGAACAACATAAAACCCTTATGAAAAACCGATAAAGTTGTACTTGTTGGAGAAGAATTTAGACACGACTCCGAGAGGTACGACCCAGTTCACATCTGGTGTGCCATGATGACTTGAGTGTTTCGATGCAGCGTTGACGGTGGTTTGACATTAAAACAAGCACGGCATTTTAAAACACCTTTAAAAACCTTCAGACACGACTCCGAGAGGTTCGACCCAGTTCACATCTGGTGTTCATAATGACTTGTGCTTCCTTCCATACAGCGTTGGGGATTTTAAACACAACACTATCGATCACACTGTGGCACAGACACAGACAGCTAATCGCTGAGCAAATTTTGAGGAAATACCTGATAACGGAGATGAATGAACGGTTGGAGGCCTGGGAAAAACCTGCGAAACAAATCGCGGTGAGCCTGCACTCTCCATTTGTGGTTGTCTGTGAAAACCATTGTCATCTTCCGCCTAGAGCAATTGAGGTTACACAACCTGCTGATTTGTTTTTCTCTCAGTTTATTGAACGGATGTTTTGAGAAGGTGACTTAGCGAGTGAGTGAGTGTGAGAGAGAGAGAGAGACAGAGAGAGAGGGAGAGAGAGAGAGAGAGAGAGAGAGAGGGAGAGAGAGAGAGAGCGAGAGAGAGAGAGAGGGTAGAGAGAGAGTGAGGGAAATAGATTGAGATAAAGAGAGAGACAGAGACAGAGAGGTATATAGAGAGGGAGCGTGTATGCGCGTATTAAATGCGTGTGTACGTGTGTTCATTTGTCTGTCTGTCTGTCTGTCTGTCTGTCTGTCTGTCTATCTGTCTGTCTGTCCGTCCGTCCGTCCGTCCGTCCGTCCGTCCGTCCGTCCGTCCGTCCGTCCGTCCGTCCGTCCGTCCGTCCGTCCGTCCGTCCGTCTGTCTGTCTGTCTGTCTGTCGGACCGTCTGTCAGTCTGTCTGCAAGTGTGTCCTCCAAGTATACCGGCATCTATTCTACCACAAGCATCAGTCCCAGTGATTGTCTGTTCCAGTGATTGTCTGTTCCAGTGATTGTCTGTCCCAGTGATTGTCTGTTCCAGTGATTGTCTGTCCCAGTGGTTGTCTGTTCCAGTGTCTCTGGCTGCTTTCCTGCCTCCATGTGTGTCAGCATATACCTGCACGTGTTTCAATCACACAGCTTGACAATCCTGCACGTGTCTCAATCACACAGCTTGACAATCCTGCACGTGTTTCAATCACACAGCTTGACAATCCTACACGCATTTCAATCACACAGCTTGACAATCCTGCACGTGTTTCAATCACACAGCTTGACAATCCTGCACGTGTTTCAATCACACAGCTTGACAATCCTACACGCATTTCAATCACACAGCTTGACAATCCTGCACGTGTTTCAATCACACAGCTTGACAATCCTGCACGTGTTTCAATCACACAGCTTGACAATCCTGCACGTGTTTCAATCACACAGCTTGACAATCCTGCACGTGTTTCAATCACACAGCTTGACAATCCTGCACGTGTTTCAATCACACAGCTTGACAATCATGCACGTGTCTCAATCACACAGCTTGACAATCCTGCACGTGTTTCAATCACACAGCTTGACAATCCTGCACGTGTCTCAATCACACAGCTTGACAATCCTGCACGTGTCTCAATCACACAGCTTGACAATCCTGCACGTGTTTCAATCACACAGCTTGACAATCCTGCACGTGTTTCAATCACACAGCTTGACAATCCTGCACGTGTCTCAATCACACAGCTTGACAATCCTGCACGTGTTTCAATCACACAGCTTGACAATCCTGCACGTGTTTCAATCACACAGCTTGACAATCCTGCACGTGTTTCAATCACACAGCTTGACAATCCTGCAGCAAACGTGCACAGATCGTCTCTCCATTCATCAGCACTAAGTTCCCATTTCTCATGCCAGCAACATTTGAGAAAAACAAAACAAAACTAAAGTGTTAGATGGAAAAAAAATTGCTACCCGTGACAGAGCAGCTCAATTTTCATTTTCAAATCTGTAAGCTTTCAGCATGTCAAATTAGAACATTCCCAAACGCGGCATGGCAAACATAAGCTGCATTTCAGAATTGCTATAATCATACCATCAATATATAGGGATCGGGCTTGCATTTGCCATTTCCAATTCCCATAATCATGGACTACAGAAATCGTGACGAGAATATCCTTCAAAATGACTACAAACACCCTGTTTTCATTTTCAGATAAAAGATTTTCCAAGGCTTGATCTATTTTTTGCAACTAGAGCTCTGATAAAAAACGCTGGCGCTGGACCCGAGTACTCTTCAGACTGGCTCGCTCCCCCAGTATGAAAGTTTTTGTCTTGTGCACGTGGATTTAAAAAAATATAAAAAATATTTATTTATTTTACACAATTAAAAAATTTATTAGAGTGAAATAAAACATTAAAACGTTCATAATAAACAATAGTAAACAAGACTTTAAAAAAAAAAAAAAAATAGACCGCCCATGCC
>NC_090250.1:15207451-15212451 GCF_037325665.1 Littorina saxatilis | reverse complement strand
TAGAGCGAGTTCAGTAAGTGTTCAGCGTGGTTTGGCAATGATCGGAATTTGATCAGCGCTCTTTTCTCTGTGGTTTTCTCTGTGTTTTCTCGTTTTTTCTCTGTTCCTGTCTGTCTGTGTTTGTGTGTCTGTCTTTGTGTATTTGTCTATGTATTAGCTGTCTGTTTAGGTCTGTCTCTGTTTCAGTCTCTGTTTCTCTGTCTCTGTCTCTGTCAGTCTGTCTCTCCGTCTCTCTGTCTCTGTCTCTCTATCTCTCCCCCTTTCTCGCACACACACACACACACACACACACACACACACACACACACACACACATACATACACGCACACAAGAACACACACACGCACCTATTTCTCTCTCTCTCTTTCTCTCTCTCTTTCTCTCTCTCTTTCTCTCTCTCTCTCTCTCTCTCTCTCTCTCTCTCTCTCTCCCCCCCTCCCCCACCACCTCCCCCGCCCTCTTTCTCTCAAACTCACTACGAGCGGTTTTTCACTAATTGAGTCAGTGACTGTCAAAAGCACGTCAAAATGCCAAACACATACACACCGAGATCACAGGTAGTGACTACCCAGGTACAACAAAGAGGTTAAAGCGAATGTGTGGAGAAAAAGAATTCAGACAGTGGAAGGTGAAAGTTGAGCAAAGTTGGACGGCAACCCGAGTGAAAGTCAGTTAAGGGCAAAATACATCTGCGCAGTCGCCACTACACTACATGCTGCGATAGGGATTATGACGAGTACTTGGCCTGTTTTCTTTTCACGCAACGTGTAGCGGGCTGGGGAAAAAAAGAATTACCTCAATAATCTGCAGTGCGTCGTCTGTCCTGCTGGCGTTACATAAGTGAGCGCCGGGCCTTACTGCTGTGCGACGTTACCGCAACGAAGTGGGGAAGTCGTTGTCGCTTGTTTGCATACGGCTTGACTGAGCTCTATCGTGTCAGGCCATCAACAAATAAAATGCTTGTCTCAGATGTGTAGGGCAAAGAAATTAGGGTCGGTAGGTCGGTCACGTTTTCTTTATTCATTTTTTTTTTCATTCGCTTGTGACTTTTCCAACAAGCGGCCGAACATTCGACCAAGCTAAGTTCGTGTTACTAATTGTTTGTCTGTGCACTTAAAAGACCGTTGGGTCGATATGTTTGTGACTGTAACGTCACTGTTTTCTCAATAACAATTAAACCTTCCAACAACTTTCCTTTTTTTATTTTTTATTCTCCATTTTTCTTTTGGTTCAAGTCTTTTTTTTTCTCACAAAGTCTATGAGACTTGAATTGACCGGAAAGCGCGAGCTTGTTCCCTGGATGTCGTACAAACTTGATTTTCCCTGTAAAAACTATTTTTGGCATTTCTTTTTTCTTCTTATTATTTTCAAGGGTAAATCAAAGTTCTAGGGTCAGGAGCACACCAAAAACAGTGTCGGTCTTGGAATCAAAAAGACAGATTGTTACACCCCCGGTATAGGGGTGTGTATAGGTTTCACTCGATGTGTTTGTTTGTTTGTGTGTTTGTTTGTGTTCGCAAGTAGATCTCAAGAATGAACGGACCGATCGTCACCAAACTTGGTGAACAGGTTCTATACATTCCTGAGACGGTCCTTACAAAAATTGGGACCAGTCAAACACACGGTTAGGGAGTTATTGGTGGATTTTGTTTTTTGGGGGGGATCAACTACGGCATAACTCTTCCTTATCTTCTCCATGTTTTCAGCGTTTACCTCCCTTCCTTCGTATGGTGCACTATAGTATGAGGGGGCATCTTCGGATATTCCCGGCGTTCTGTTACTATTTTTAGAAGGTCACCGCAGTGTCCAGAACGTAAATTGGACCCGTAAATTATCCTCACTGTAAAAGTGCAAAGGTCGAATCAATTTATAGCCACGCGAAAAATACACTCTCATCTATCTCTATATATTTATACAATAGATATAGATATATATATACGGCTTCTCTGTGTGTGTGTGTGTGTGTGTGTGTTTGAGTGTGTCTGTAGAAAACACCTGTGTATTGCACAGTTCTGTTTGTGATGTGGTACCTAGGGCGTCGTCGACCTTGTTAGCAGTGCCTTCTCAGTTGGTGGCAGTGAGAATGGTAAGGACGGGGGTGTTTTTCCTACCTCGGAGGAATTTCTTGTTTTTCTTGACCTTAAATAGCCGAGGCTTGCAGTACGATTCGTTTGCTACACGCCGGAGTCAAGACCACAGCAGGAGTTAGTTATTTGATTTTTTGAGCTACCGTTTTTCTCGTGCAACACATTTTGTGTCAATCACCAGAAATAATACCCAGTCTTTTACATGGCATAAGGAAATCTTTCAGATTGAATTCATATCAAAAGTTCAACGCACTACCACAATTTCCTTGGACGAGATAGGAGATAGTGTGCACGCGATGTGTGTGTGTGTGTGTGTGTGTGTGTGTGAGTGTGTGTTTGTGTGTGCGTGTGTGTGTGTGTTTGTGTGTGTTTGAGTGTGTGTTTGTGTGTGTGTGTGCGTGCGTGTGTGTGTGTGTGTGTGAGTGTGTGTGTCCGTGCGTGCATGCGTGCGTGCGTGCGTGCGTGCGTGCGTGTGTGCGTGCGTGCGTGCGTGCGTGCGTGCGTGCGTGCGTGTGTGTGTGTGTGGAGGGAATTTTGTTGTTTAAAAAAAAGTCAAAGTGACACCTTTGTCAATATGCAAAACAACAACAACAACAACAACAACAACAACAACAACAACAACAACAACAACATCGAAGTGTGTCCTCCCTCAGTGTATAACAAAACAAAAGCAACACTGATATTTATTCAGCGCACGTGACCGAAATCCGCTGATAGTCGCTTGAAGCAATGAAAACTAATACTGAATGATCTACGAAACCAACTATGAAACGTCCGACTCAGTCTTGTGTAGTTATCATGGGTCTTTCTCTCTCTTTCTCTCCCTCTCTCTTTCTCTCTGCCCTTTCTCTCTCTCTCTCTCCCTCTCCCTCTCTCTCTCTCTCTCCCTCTCTCTCTCCCTCTTTCTTCCTCTCTCTCTCTCTCCCTCTCTCTCGTTGACTCTCTCTCTCTCTCTCTCTCTCCCTCTCTCTCTCTCTCTCTCTCACTCTCTCTCTCTCCCTCTCTCTCTCTCCCTCTTTCTTCCTCTCTCTCTCTTTCTCTCTCTCTCTCTCTCTCTCTCTCTCTCTCTCTCTCTGTCTATCTCCCTCTCTCTCTCTCACTCTCTCTCTGTTTTGTTTATTGATAGTGCGTTTTTATTCTAAAGGTATGAGGTGCTGCAGTGCGGTCCAAATGACAAGCTGATCCGAAAAAGATCCTCACCTGATGAAGCCCCGATCTTCTTTGTCACCCTTGAAGATACCTACGACACCATCAAGACTGCACACATCGCCACCGGTCACGGAGGGCGCGATAGGATGCTGAAGGAACTGGAAAAGAAATTTGCCAATATCCAAAGAGACAGTGTAGAACTGTTTAAGTCTTATTGCCTCGTGTGCCAGGAGAAACAAAAGCGACAGAAAACCAAAGGTGTCGTCGTGCGACCTATTCTCACAGAGGAATTCAATTCCAGAAGCCAAGTGGACCTTGTGGACTACCAGTCGATGGAGGATGGCGGCTACAAATGGATTATGGTCTATCAAGATCACCTCACCAAATTTGTAGTCTTGCGACCGCTGACATCAAAAAGGGCGTGCCAAGTAGCCCTTCAGCTCGTGGACATTTTTACTCTTTTCGGGGCTCCAGTGATCCTTCAATCGGACAATGGAAGCGAGTTCACTGCAGTTGTCATCAGAGAACTACGAGATATGTGGCCAGAATTAAAACTCGTTCATGGAAAACCTCGTCATCCTCAGTCACAAGGCTCTGTAGAGAGGGCCAACGGTGACATCAAGGACATGCTGACTGCTTGGATGTCGGATCACCAAACAACGCGTTGGTCATTGGGTCTAAAGTTCGTGCAGTTCATGAAAAACCGAGCCTACCATTCAGGATTGAAAAGATCCCCGTACAGAGCCATGTTTGGCGTCGAGCCCAGAGTTGGGCTGTCTTCCACGTGGCTGCCAGAGGCCCTGATTGATGAAATGCAAACAGAAGAGGACCTTCGAGAAAGAGTAGGCTGGTCAAGTAATGCTGATAACGCAAGCAATCCGGAGTCAGCAGGTTCAGATTTGGACATCAATATAACAAGTGTCTCTGTGCAGGTCCATGAAGAATCAACCAGTGCTGGTGCCACTCTACAGGAACTTTCAAATGGTGATGCAGCAGTCATCGACAGAGCATTCGAAATAGTCCAAGATGAACTGACAATGACTAATGTCACTGCCATTCTACAGGAAGAACTATCAAATGGTGGTGAAGGAGTCGTCTAAACAGTCCAATGTGAACCGTCAATGACTGATGCCACTGCCACTGCCATTCTACATGAACTATCAAATGGTGGGGAAGGAGTCGTCGAAACAGTCCAAGGTGAACCGTCAATGACTGATGCCACTGCCACTGCCATTCTACAGGAACTATCAAATGGTGGCGAAGGAGTCCTGCATACTGAAAATAATGAACTTCGCTTGCTCAACAAACGGCAACTAAGTATCAATCGTCAACGGGAGGCCAGCCGAGAATGCCAGAAGGGGCAGGCAGAGCGAATGATAAAGCGTAGCAGAATAGAGCTATGCCCGGGACAACCTGGAGACAACGTGGCAGTGCCCGTTCCCCTGGTCGACAGGGGTCGAGGAGATCCCAGAAACATTCTGGGAATTATTCTGCACAAGACTGAAAACGACCTGTATAAAATTGCAACAAGAAGCGGGGTACTGAAAGGATATTTCACTAGAAATGAATTTGAACTCTGCGCACAGAAACTCTTGACAGAGCAAGATGTAAAATGTGACAAACAGGTCAGTGTCCGCGAGGCAGTTGTTCAAAATTCCTTGAGTGGAGGACAGGGCTTTACCAAATGCAACTGCTCTGGGGGGAAAAAGTGTCAAACAAATAGGTGTAAATGCTTCAAACGTAAAGTACTCTGCAACAGTCGT
>NC_090250.1:15177451-15194951 GCF_037325665.1 Littorina saxatilis | reverse complement strand
ATATCATCGATGAGATATTTCAACACGTGCTCTCAGCGCGCAGCGCTGAACTGATTTTGGTTTTTGTGTTCATTTCACCATTATAAGTAACTCTTCCTTATCTTCTCCAGTGTTTGGCGTTTATCTCCCTTCCTTCGTGTGGCTTTCCCGTTCAGTTGTAAGTTACTACTATTTTTAGAGTGTCACTGCGCTGTCCACTGCGCTGAGCGTCTTCGGATATTCCCGGCGTTCTGTTACTGTTACTATTTTTAGAAGGTCAACGCAGTGTACAGAACGTAAATTGGACCCGTAAATTATCCTCACTGTAAAAGTGCAAAGGTCGAATCAATTTATAGCCACGCGAAAAATACACTGTCATCTATCTCTCTATAGATACGGCTTCTCTGTGTTTGTGTGTGTGTGTGTGTGTGTGTGTGTGTGTCTCTCTATATGAGCAACACCTGTGCATTGTTCAGTTCTGTTTGTGATGTGGTCTGGCGGCTTTTGTGTAATTTTATGTACTGGCCTTCCTTTGAGAAGCCATAACTTGCTCAGTCCTGTTTGAGTGGAGTTCGCCTCCAAAGGTGATTAACACGGTTACATTCGTCGACAAGGATGGGACTCGATATGGTCAGGAATGGCATTATGGCCACTGAATCATTTTCGTGCTGTTCCCATTCCACGAATCTGGGAGGGACCTAAGCTTGGCGGGTCCATTGTTCGGACCCGGCGAAGCCGGCGTACGGCTCTAAGTACTTCTTCCCGGCGAAGCCGGCTACCCGGCGAAGCGGGTATTCATTCTAGTATCTGATATATTTCTAAGAAACAATAGGGTAGTCAGCGCATACAACATGTGCAATAATTATAGTGAGTGAGGTTTGTGCGTAACCAGTTTCCTGGCACCTGAGAAAATAACAGGCATTGAAATGAACAATCGAACTTCATCCTCATCATATGTTATATATATATGTATATGGCAGTATTAAGTACTATGACGGGACTGTGAAATACTCGCTCAAACAGCAATCACTTAAGAAGAAAAAAAAACACTTCAACTTTTACTGTCACTGCTAAACACCCTGGAATTGTATCACTCTGCACCCTGACAAACTGTCTTAACTTCTTGAATTAATAATGATACGAATCACCGTTAATGGACAGACGATCGGACACGCAGATTACATCACAGAGACGACCAGGCGACGCTCACTCGTGCGAAACGAACCGAGACGGGACTCAAGGTCCCAAGCGGAAGAAAACGTACCGGTACAGCTGTTACTGACTGAGGTCAACCTGCCAAGCACGCATAATGGAACACATAAAAAACGCTGGCGCTGGACCCGAGTACTCTTCAGACTGGCTCGCTCCCCCAGTATGAAAGTTTTTGTCTTGTGCACGTGGATTTAAAAAAAAAATTAATTTATTTTACACAATTAAAAAAATTAATAAGAATAAAAAATAACACCCAAACACCAAAATGAAATAAATATTTCGGAGTAAAAACTCCTTCTTCAGTAATGGAATCAAAACAAAATTAAAAAAATTATTAAATTATTTGCTGGCTTGCAAATCATGCTTTTCTCGTCACTCCGTGACGTGTTCGGCTGAGGCCGCCCAAGTCTCCCCTTTAGTTCAGGCTGTTCGCAAAGCGACCAGCCTCCCACCGCAAAAACTCCCCCCGTTAAGAGTCGTTTTGGTGGAATATTTCGCATTTAGGTCCCAGGTAACATTATGAAGTTTTAATACGATCAATCGGACCTATTATCAAGTTAGTGTATCAACTTTTGAACGAACTGCGCCCAGTATTTTCCCAGCAATAAGCTGTTAAGTCGAGACAGACAGACACACACACACACACAGACACACAATTAAAGTCTGCTGGACCCTCCTACTGCGTACTCGGGGATAAAGGGACAACTATAGCGTTTCACTTACGTTCCGATAGAGTTCATGGTCGCCGTATGGTAACGGGAAGACTATTAAATCGTAGTCGTTTTATGTGTTATTGATGATTTGAAAAGCATGAGTGTTTATTAAATGTTCTCAGTTAGTTAATGTCCCAAATAGGCTTGTGTCAGTTAATGCCCCTAACAGGCTTGGGTCAGTTAATGCCCCTAACAGGCTTGGGTCAGTTAATGTCCCTAACAGGCTTGGGTCAGTTAATGCCCCTGACAGGCTTGGGTCAGTTAATGTCCCTAACAGGCTTGGGTCAGTTAATGCCCCTAACAGGCTTGGGTCAGTTAATGCCCCTAACAGGCTTGGGTCAGTTGATGTATCTAACAGGCTTGGGTCAGTTAATGCCCCTAACAGGCTTGGGTCAGTTAATGTCCCTAACAGGCTTGGGTCAGTTAATGCCCCTAACAGGCTTGGGTCAGTTAATGTCCCTAACAGGCTTGGGTCAGTTAATGTCCCTAACAGGCTTGGGTCAGTTAATGTCCCTAACAGGCTTGGGTCAGTTAATGTCCCTAACAGGCTTGGGTCAGTTAATGTCCCTAACAGGCTTGGGTCAGTTAATGCCCCTAACAGGCTTGGGTCAGTTAATGCCCCTAACAGGCTTGGGTCAGTTAATGTCCCTAACAGGCTTGGGTCAGTTAATGTCCCTAACAGGCTTGGGTCAGTTAATGCCCCTAACAGGCTTGGGTCAGTTAATTCCCCTAACAGGCTTGGGTCAGTTAATGCCCCTAACAGGCTTGGGTCAGTTAATGCCTCTAACAGGCTTGGGTCAGTTAATGTCCCTAACAGGCTTGGGTCAGTTAATGTCCCTAACAGGCTTGGGTAAGTTGATGTATCTAACAGGTCTATCATCACACAGTGAAGGAACACAATAACGGGTGAAATGACCGATCGAGGGGATAAGACGCCGGTGTAACACGACATTTTTACTCCACGAAAATTTTACTCCGGAGTAAAAATTTCGTACGAAATTCTTACTCCGAGTACACCTTTCGTACGAGAAAAGAACTCCCCAAGGCACGAAAAAATGACTCCCTCTACGAAATTTTTACTCCCCATTTTTTACATTTAGTCAAGTTTTGACTAAATGTTTTAACGTAGAGTGGGGAATCGAGACGAGGTTGTCTGTCTGTGTGTGTTTGTAGAGCGATTCAGACCAAACTACTGGACCGATCTTTATGAAATTTGACATGAGAGTTCCTGGGAATGATATCCCCGGACGTTTTTTTCTTTTTTTCGATAAATACCTTTGATGACGTCATATCCGGCTTTTTGTAAAAGTTGAGGCGGCACTGTCACACCCTCATTTTTCAATCAAATTGATTGAAATTTTGGCCAAGCAATCTTCGACAAAGGCCGGACTTCGGTATTGCATTTCAACTTGGTGGCTTAAAAATTAATTAATGACTTTGGTCATTAAAAATCTG
Organism: Littorina saxatilis; assembly: GCF_037325665.1. Lineage (NCBI taxonomy): Eukaryota > Metazoa > Mollusca > Gastropoda > Littorinimorpha > Littorinidae > Littorina > Littorina saxatilis. The sequence goes on along the minus strand of NC_090250.1, from coordinate 15,191,592 downwards.
AAATTTGTAAAAAAAAAAATATATATAAAACGATCCAAATTTACGTTCATCTTATTCTTCATCATTCCCTGATTCCAAAAACATATAAATATGTTATATTTGGATTAAAAACAAGCTCTGAAAATTAAAAATATAAAAATTATGATAAAAAAAAATTTGGAAATCAATTTAAAAACACTTTCATCTTATTCCTTGTCGGTTCCTGATTCCAAAAACATATAGATATGATATGTTTGGATAAAAAACACGCTCACAAAGTTAAAACGAAAAGAGGTACAGTAAAGCACAGCGCAACCGCTACCACGCCAAACAGGCTCGTCACTTTCACTGCCTTTTGCACTAGCGGCGGACTACGTTCAGTTTCATTTTGTGAGTTCCACAGCTTGACTAAATGTAGTTATTTCGCCTTACGCGACTTGTTTTACTTTCAGTAAAAATCTCGTACGCAAAAATGGGATGCGGGTGAAAAGATAATGTCAATAATTATGTGATCTCGCGCAAACGAATGTCGCGCTACCCTCCCTCCACCCCTTCCACCACCAAGACTAACAGGGGACAAGGGAGTAAAAATTTCGTACACCTGGCATGGGAAGTTAAATTGCTTGTGTTGGGGTGAAGTAATTTATTCGTTATTTATTCTTATATGAAGTCAGGGGAGTAACATTTTTGTACGAAATGTTTACTCGGAACTCACCTGTCGTGGGGAGTAATTTTTTCGTCTAATGGGGGAGTACTTTTTTTGTAAAGGGAGTAACATTTTCGTACGAAATTTTTACTCCGAAGTAAAAATCTCGTGGGAGTAATTTTCTCGTGTTACACCGGCCTCCATGCGGAAGGTCGAGTATTCAAATCGCTTCAGCGTCTTGTGGGCTAAGGGTGGACAATTTATGATCTTCCGGTCAGCTTATGTACAGACATACTAGCTCATCGTCTCCATGTGTGTGTACACACAATCACAAGACCAAGTGCGCACGGAAAAGATCATGCAATCCATGTCAGAGTGGGATATAGAAACACAAAAATACAAAGCATGTTTTTTTCAATATCCATGACTTTGTTTTCATAGTTGTCCGTCAAATGATATTCGAAGTCCTTCTTACAGTTTTTTTCATTCAGTTTTTGAAATTAACTAGGTGCAATGCTATTATTTGGTCAGGGACTGTTGTCTTCTTAAACCGTCAAGCACAACTAGGCAAACCATTAACAACTTCTTTAGACGGTATTTTGAGAAATACCAAGACCTTCACTGGTATGGTTTGTGTGCGTTTGAGGAAGCGGACGGGGAAATCATCATCATCATCATCACATTCCTAGTGTTTTATATCATTTTCATTTTCGTTCGAGGAAGCGTGAATCAGACTCCAAAAAGCATTTTGTGCGTCTGACCCCTTTTCCCCAACAACTATGACATGCCGGGAGACGAAACTTGCAGCGCTTTTAATGGCATGACGTCGGACGAGCAACGAGCGCACAAACAGGGAAATAGAGTCAAACATTGTCCCTTATCTTTCAGTGTGGCAGTTTGTTCAACACTGATGCTTGACGACACTTGTATTTGTTTGATCAAATGTTGTTCCTTATTGACGGGTCTGTTTCGTTTTTGTGTTGTTTCATTGGAATGTTTGCAACCTCGCCGTTAATTTGTTTTTGTTTGTTTGTTTGCTTAACGCCCAGCCGACCACGAAGGGCCAAATCAGGGCTGTGCTGCTTTGACATATAACGTGCGCCACACACAAGACAGAAGTCGCAGCACAGGCTTCATGTCTCACGCAGTCACATTATTCTGACACCGGACCAACCAGTCCTAGCACTAACCCCATAATGCCAGACGCCAGGCGGAGCAGCCACTAGATTGCCAATTTTAAAGTCTTAGGTATGACCCGGCCGGGATCCGAACCCACGACCTCCCGATCACGGGGAGGACGCCTTACCACTACTCGCCGTTAATGAACTTGTTTGTAACTCAAATGGCAAAAAAAATTGTCCGTTCAAAGTGATTTTTTGTTGTTGTTTGTAATCGGACAGAACTTGTTTTCCCGGACCGAATCGACGCACACTAGTCCCGTTCATAAGAAGAAACATATAATTGACCCCCCCCCCCCCCAAAAAAAAAAAAAAAAAAAAAAGATTAAATAAAAAAATTAAAAAAAAATATATATAAACAAATAAAAAACATAAATAAAATAACCGGACCCAGGCTCGAACAACGGACTTCGCAGAATAACAAGCAGCAGGCCAGAGAGCAAGTAGTGCTTGTGTCAGACGATGTCTCACTGCGCGCGTGCTCGTTGCTCGTCCGATGTACGACATGCCCCAAAAATGCGCTGTAGGTTTCGTCACATGGCAAATAGTTGTAATTTCATTTCCTACTCTTTTTTTGTTGTGTCGTGTCATCGTTGGTCTGAACAGAACCTACACAAAGCCAGAACTAATAACAAATCTCAGTTGAATAAATTCGCCACGTCCAGCGTGAAAAACGAGGAGAGACGGCCAAACATGAACCTTGATGTAAAGTAAATATCACACGGAAAAACCGCAACTTCAGGCAACAATGGGCTGCCATAGTCCATCGGATGGCAGGCTCTTTACCAGTGAGATGTGCAGGAAACTGGAACGCTGTGAGGCGTGGTTGTTGTTTACTGATGCAGGAAATGCACACAACGAGGCGAGGATAATGAGTTTTGAGCAGAATGGTCTGCCGTACAATCACGTAACTAATCAGCAGATGAAAAAGTACGGGAACATCTGTTTGTCTTGACTCTAGAGAACACATAAAGAAGTGTGTGTGTGTGTGTGTGTGTGTGTGTGTGTGTGTGTGTGTGTGTGTGTGTGTGTGTGTGTGTGTGTGTGTGTGTGTTTGTGTGTGTGTGTGTATGTGTGTGTGTGTGTATCTGTGATTGTGTGTCTGTGTGTCTGTCTGTGTGTCTGTCTGCGTCTGTGTCTCTGTGTATGTGTGTCTGTGTCTGTGTCTGTGCATCTGCGTCTGTGTGTATGACTATGTTTGTTTGTGTGTTCACATCGTCGCGTTTTTATCGCTATTGATCGAATTGCCCTTGTTCGTCAGTTGTGGAACAAAACGACAAATCAAAACAGACAACAATCACAACAACAACAAAAACCGGATGGTCTAAGCTAAGTGCGTGTAAACTTACACCAAGCCGATCGTTATCTGAACTCGGATGGGGCTCTAAAGCTGAAAGGATTCATATTTGTGTCCTGGAAATGCGGATTGAATTCTGTGTACACATCCGCTGGTGCGCATGTACGAGAGACAGGAAGACAGGAATGCACAGTATACGCGTCTTGCCCTTCTTAGATGTGTGGGGTAAATGGACGGTTACTTGCTGAATAACAACAAGTCGCGTAAAGCAAAATTACTACATTAATTTTAGTCAAGCTGTGGAACTCACAGAATGAAACTGAACGCACTGCATTTTTTCACAATGACCGCAGTCCGCCGCTTGTGCATAACGGAGTGAAACTGACGAGCCTGTTCAGCGCGGTAGTGGTTTCGCTGTGCTGCATCGCACGCTTTTCTGTACCGCTCTTCGTTTTAACTTTCTGAGCGTGTTTTTAATCCAAACATATCCTATCTATATGTTTTTGGAATCAGGAACCGACAAGAAATAAGATGAAACTGTTTTTAAATCGATTTCAGAAATTTAATTTTGATCATAATTTTTAAATTTTTAATTTTCAGAGCTTGTTTTTAATCCAAATATAACATATTTATATGTTTTTGGAATCAGGAAATGATGCAAAATAAGATGAACGTAAATTTGGATCGTTTTATTTAAAAAAAATGTATTACAATTTTCAGGTATTTAATGATCAAACTCATTTATTTGTTTTTAAGCCACCAAGCTGAAATGCAATACCGAAGTCCGGCCTTCGTCGAAGATTGCTTTACAAAAATTTCAATCAATTTGATTGAAAAATGAGGGTGTGACAATGCCGCCTCAACTTTTACAAAAAGCCGGATATGACGTCATCAACAGTATTTATCGAAAAAAAGAAAAAAAACATCCTGGTATATCATTCCCAGGAACTCTCATGTCAAATTTCTTAAAGATCGGTCCAGTAGTTTGGTCTGAATCGCTCTACACACACACACACACGCACAAACACACACACACAGACAGACACACACACACACACACACACACACACACACACACACACACACACACACACACACACACACATACACCACGACCCTCGTCTTGATTCCCCCTCTATGTTAAAACATTTAGTCAGAACTTGACTAAATGTAAGCCGGAATGAACTGCATACATGTGTCAACCTGTTCGCAGCAAAACTGAAATATTTGCACACAAATAAGTGTTTTTTCAGTGAATATGAAAGTATAAAATCCGACAGTGTATGAATGTGTAATAAGTGATATTACTTCAGTTGATCAAAGGCCGTTTATACTTACAGCAACCGTCACACTGTCCCTGGAGTAGGGGAGTGTACTCTGCTTTTTCTTTTGTAGGTATCATTTAGGTAAGTTTCCAGAGTTCCCTTACCTGTTTAACGTGAAGCTTACCTTTCTGCGTGGGATTCCCAAAATACGTTTGTTCTCTCTTTTCTTTTCTTCTCTTTTGTATACGGTGCACTCGGAGTAAACGAACCAGTCTAATTCAGACGGTCAACGAACCCATCATCTGAACAATTACTTGGCTATGTGCTCAGTTATCTTTTGTGTCGAGCATCCTTTCAAGCGCTAGCTGCTTTCAAACTCGAAAAGGAGAGCCAACGAATTACTTCTGCAGGTGTGTTTACCATGCATACTGTGCATGTGGCGACAAAAGCTATTGTTGTTGGATACCGGCTTTGATGCAAACAATTTTAAAGACCATAATTAAAACGCGGTAATGGCTCTATGGAGAGATATTGTACTGATTTGGTGCATATTGTTCAAGGCGCAACGACGGATAGCCACGTACGTGGCATTGGTATTTGGGAGACAAACGGTATAAAGTCAATAACAGATGTTTACTGATTTGGTGCATATTATTCAAAGCGTCCCGAAAAATAGCATTGTGACATTGGAATTGAGGAGAGAAAATGTGTTATGGCAATACGAGATATTTATTGATTGTTGTTTTTACATTTAGTCAAGTTTTGACTAAATGTTTTAACATAGAGGGGGGAATCGAGACGAGGGTCGTGGTGTATGTGTGTGTCTGTGTGTGTGTGTGTGTGTGTGTGTGTGTGTGTGTGTGTGTGTGTGTGTGTGTGTGTGTGTCTGTGTGTCTGTGTGTCTGTCTGTGTGTGTGTGTGTAGAGCGATTCAGACCAAACTACTGGACCGATCTTTATGAAATTTGACATGAGAGTTCCTGGGAATGATATCCCCGGACGTTTTTTTCTTCATTTTTTCGATAAATGTCTTTGATAACGTCATATCCGGCTTTTTGTAAAAGTTGAGGCGGCACTGTCACACCCTCATTTTTCAATCAAATTGATTGAAATTTTGGCAAAGCAATCTTCGACAAAGGCCGGGGTTTGTTATTGCATTTCAGCTTGGTGGCTTAAAAACTAATGAGTGAGTTTGGTCATTAAAAATCGGAAACTTGTAATTAAAATTATTTTTTTATTAAACGATCCAAAAACAATTTCATCTTATTCTTCGTCATTTGCTGATTCCAAAAACATATAAATATGTTATATTTGGATTAAAAACAAGCTCTGGAAATTAAAAATATAAACATTATGATCAAAACTAAATTTCCGAAATCGATTTAAAAACAATTCCGTCTTATTCCTTGTCGGTTCCTGATTCCAAAAACATATAGATATGATATGTTTGGATTAAAAACACGCTCAGAAAGTTAAAACGAAGAGAGGTACAGTAAAGCGTGCTATGAAGCACAGCGCAACCACTGCCGCGTCAAACAGGCTCGTCACTTTCACTGCCTTTTGCACTAGCGGCGGACTACGTTCAGTTTCATTCTGTGAGTTCCACAGCTTGACTAAATGTAGTAATTTCGCCTTACGCGACTTGTTGTATTTTCATCCAGGCGTCACGACAAATAGCCAGGTGATATTGGCAACGGAAGTAACAAGTGTAACGACAGTGAAAAATGTTTTCTGATTTGGTGCATTTTGTCCTGGGCGTCAGGATATTTAGCATTGTGGCATTGGTATTTGGGAGAGAAAATGTGTCATGACAATGAAATATGTTTACTGATTTGGTGCTTTTTGTTCTAGGTGCCACGACAAATAGCCACATGACATTGGTAGGGGGGGGGGATGGGGGGGGCTATTCCGGTATTGACAGTAAGACATGTTTACTGACAAAGTAGTTTAAGTTCAAAGACTTGACGACGATTAGCCACGTGGCAATGCTTTAGGGGAGATACATGTGTAATGACAGTAACAAAACAAATGTTATCTCTGATTTACTGCTTTTTTTCCACGTGACATTGTTATGGGGATAAAAACGTGAATGACCATAAGATACATGTAGGTTTATGGTTTGAGTGCTTTTAGTTCAAGACGTCACGACATATAACCATGTGGCATTGGTATTGGGGAGTGAATTGTGTAAGGATAATAATATATGTTTACTGACTTGACGCTTTTGGTTCAAGTCGTTACGACAGATAGCTATATGACACTGGTTTCGGGCAAGAAATGTGCGGAAATGACGGTGTACTTTGAATTTTTGTTAAGAGCTGTTTTAAGCATTTTTCTTCTTCTTCTTTTGGGGTGGAATGGGGAGGGTTTAGTAGGTAGGAACGTTGAGCGTTCTGAACATGTCCAAAACGTTGCTACTTTCTCGTTCCAGCTGCGTGGATTTTGACCAGATGCGCAGGAGCCGAGATCGTTACTCAGACGAAGAACATTACATTACGTAAGCATCGAGGAGCTCCTTGTTTCGTCTGCGAGTAGCGCCATTACACAACTTCGATTCAGACAGTCTTTCGCCTTAGCCATGCATAAATACCAGGGCAATTATTTCCCTCGAGTACGGTCTTGACAAATGCCGACATGGGAGGCTGTCTTGCTCGCCACACGTTTACTACTGTTTTATGAGAGGGTGAGAGAATATATCTACACTCCAACGAAGAGCGCACGGCAGGCACTGCTCAGTTTACATTTCCGCTACTTGCAGGCAATTACAACACGCAGTGCACTGGTCGCAGCAGTGTATGGTAACGAAGCAAGTCTTGTGGAATTCAAAGCTAGGGACTCTGAGAGAGAAACTTGGTCCTGAAAGAAATCCGCAGAGTGTCTGGTAATGTAAATGGCCGTCCTTCATCCAATCCGTCCCAACTGGGCCAGGAAGAGGAAGAAATTCTCCTGTGACGGAGAGACGAAAGAGTTAGTAATGAGAACCGAGACTGGTCAATCTACTTGCCACGGATTTGTAGGTCATGGGTGTGATCTTGGCTGGCCGAGACTGACAACGTGTTCTCTTGCTTGCAAATGAGGAGGACGGGTGACATTTCGTGTAAGCGAACTAAGACGTTTTGTACGGTTGAGTGTAGAGGACTTGAGTGCAAAGTTAATGTCAAACGGCTCTGTTAAGTGTACATGTACTTTGATGATGTTTGCAAACAGCTGTAGACATGAAATACAACTTTCAAGTTAGACCTGTCACGGTGGCGAAACTTGAATTATTTTTTTTTTCAGATAAATTTGTTTTGAGGTTTTCTATTTCTGACGAAGTTTTGGTTTGAATAACAAATGCTTTGTTCTGCCCTTTTGGTCACACAATACTGCATTCAACAAAAAAGAAACCCAGCAACAACTGAACATTTTGAAGCAGTCTTGCAGTTAGTCCTGGTCTCTCTTTGTGCCCTCTGCCTTATAGCAATCTCTCTGTCTGTCTGTTTCTATTTGTCTTTCTCTCTCTCTCTCTCTCTCGTTCTTCCAAGCCTGGGACTGTCAGAGAGACAGTCTGTCTCTGTCTGTTAGATTGTCTGTCTGTCTGTCCGCCTCTCTCTCTCTCTCTCTCTCTCTCTCTCTCTCTCTCTCTCTCTCTCTCTCTCTCTCTCTCTCTCTCTTTTCTCTCTTCTCTCTCTCTCTCTCTCTCTCTCTCTCTCTCTCTCTCTCTCCCACCCAACCCCCACCCCCGTCTCACCCACTCGCTCGACCTCAACTCTCTTCAGAAATGAAGAAAGAAGAAACAATAAGCGCGAGAGTGTGCGCACGTGACACCCGCGAGACTAGCCGAGACCGCACGTGTAGAAAGGCGATACGAGGGGCGGTTGGAAAGAAGTGGCCGCACCGCCCAGCTTATTGATTGCAAGTGTGTTCGATCACCCCACCCACCCTGCCGCTGTGTAAATAGCGGATAATCTGCTGTCTGACGGCAAGGCAAATACTGGACGAATTTCCCCGAGTGAAGAAATCGGTTCAAGTCCACTAGAAGTGTGGATTTGTGGCAGCAGGGTTACGTCGCCTTTTTGTCCATCCGGGTTTTTTTGATGTCACGTGATTTTATCGTTGCAGTTTGTTTTGTGTATTACAGTCGAAGTTGCCTGTGTGACCACATTTCGATTACGACCACCTGGTCATCACGAAAACTCCCAGGGATGTGTTTTTTGGTCTATAGAATTCATCTTTCCATAGCGATCACCCGTCTATAAAGACCTATTTTGGTCGGTCCTTTTGGTGGTCGTTATAGGCAGGTTCGAATGTATTGCTTACTGGCAAATGATAGATAAGGACGGAAATGGGTTAACGACTCAACATTGGTCACTTTCGGGCTCCCCTGGGTGGTCGTTATACTGTATGGCTTACTGGTAATTAAAGCATACATAACGGCGGGAATGGGTTAACGACTCAATGTTTGTTACTTTCGTGTTTTACTTTCGGCCATCACTATTCGTTTGACAGTCGTTTTGAGAGGGGGGAAAAAGCGTCAGTGAAACAGTGGTAACTCTGAAGTTATGGAAAAAACGTGTACTCAGCTCTCTATATTTTCTCTATATTTTCACAGTCACGATTGTCAAGTCAACGCTATCTTTTTCTTCCTGTTCCGTTCGGAAAGACACTACCGAATTTCTGATGGTCTGGATAACTTTTCCCCGACGAATTCTGTCGAAAGTTTGGTATTCACGCACTCTACTTGCAGGAAAGATAATATTTAGAAAGTAAACTGCATGTCATTTTCTACCTTAATATAAAAGCTGTTTGTCTAGTCATACAGCCAGAAGTGGACAAAAGCAAATCATCCAGAATAGTTTAGTTACACTTTCAGCTTTAGTCGGACGTGTGTTAACAATCCGTATGTGGATGAACAGGCATTTGTTTACCAGGAAATATAATATTCAGACTGCAATAGTATCTTTCATCTGAGTTAGCATTCTAGTCAATGAGTCAATGAGGAGTTGCCATGAGTAAATTCTCCAGTATGGTTTATTTACATTTCCCAGAGACAGGCGGAAGAGTGTCGATCACATATTATTCCTACTTGCAGAGGAATGCCATTTTGATTAAGAAAATAGCATGTATGTACCTGTCTGCCTTTATGTCCAAGCCTTTCCGATCTCCGATAACATTGTAGCTAGCAAGAATTTACCATAAGCGAATTATTTGTTTGGAAAATCTACACTTCCCAGACTCAAATATAACATGTAATCACCGATATTTGACCACAAGCTAATAATCAATGATAAGCACACATCCCGACTGACACATCCCAAAAATCAATCAATCAATCAATATGAGGCTTATATCGCGCGTATTCCGTGGGTACAGTTCTAAGCGCAGGGATTTTTTTTATGCAATTTAGATCGCGCACATATTCAAGGCGCAGGGATTTATTTATGTCGTGTGAGATGGAATTTGTTTACACAATACATCACGCATTCACATCGGCCACCAGATCGCAGCCATTTCGGCGCATATCCTACTTTTCACGGCCTATTATTCCAAGTCACACGGGTATTTTGGTGGACATTTTTATCTATGCCTAAACAATTTTGCCAGGAAAGACCCTTTTGTCAATCGTGGGATCTTTAACGTGCACACCCCAATGTAGTGGACACGAAGAGACCTCTGTTTTTCGTCTCATCCGAAAGACTAGCACTTGAACCCACCACCTAGGTTAGGAAAGGGGGGAGAAAATTGCTAACGCCCTGACCCAGGGTCGAACTCGCAACCTCTCGCTTCCGAGCGCAAGTGCGTTACCACTCGGCCACCCATGTCAAAGTCTTTCGTCTCAGTTAGCTTTCTAGTCAGCAAAAAGTGACCATGAGCGAAGCATCCAGAAAATTATAACCGGATAACACTTTCATGATCAAATACGGCATGTAATCATCGAAATTGTCCTCAATAAGCGAATCATCCATTATAGTCTCACCTTCAAGACTCAGACATGCCCGAAACGTCAAAGTCTTGATCATCTCAATAGGCAACTAGTCAGCAAAAAGTAACCATAACGGGATACTTCGGCATAGAAAAGTTAAATTTTCCAGACGAAAATAACACATGTAATCGACGACATTTAACCTTAATTAGCGAATCTGTCATTACAGTTACACCTTCCAGACTCAACGGTGACTCGTGATTACCGACCTATGACCATAAGCAAATCAATCATTATAGTTACATTTCCCAGACTTGCAATGACCGATATTCTGACGACTAGCACCTGCCGTCTGGAACTATGACCGGTCATGTGTGATCATTAGCGCGTCAGTGCCAGACCTGATTTAATGCCACTTCCGGTTAGCGGTCCCGAGGTAATTTGAACTCGGCTCCTGATTGGTTGAACGGGATCGTTTGAACGGGGCGGAAGTCGGTGGTGGCATCGTGACGAAGAATAACAAGCAGATGATCGGTCTGTCGGTCACAGACTGCGATACTCCTGACGGTGAATTACATGACATTACGAAGATGCTGTTCCAGTCTTGTAGGATATACACGACGAGGATATTATTTGGAATGAAAATGGAGGTGGGATTGAGTTTTTTGTTGATTGCTTTTTTGTTTGAGATGGGGGGGGGGGGGGGAGTGGGGTACGTGTGGTTCCGGAGATCGGGGAAAGGATGGTTATCGGTCAGGAGATGAGGGAAGGTCCAAAGCGGAGGTTGAGGAAGTTTCAAGAAATGGAAGAAGTGGGTCGGGTGGGGATGGGGGTGGGGAATGGGGAAAAAGAGGTGGGGACGGGGAGGAGGATTGGTTGGGGAAGGTGGTCGGGTTCGGAAGGTTGGGGGGGGGGGGGGGTGAGGGTACTGGAGCAGAAGATCGGTACGTGACATATAAAACCATTCAGTTCTGGCTTGATTGCTGACGGGTTGCTAGAGCCAGACTAGTACATTTTGTTGTGATATTTGTCATTATCTCTTGAAAACTTGTTTTTAAGTATCTGCTGTTGGCGTCACACGTGGGGTACAGGGTGGGTTTGTCTCCATCACAAGCACAGACCGAGGCTTCTGCCCGACATGTCCTCCCAGTGGATGGAAGCGATTTCTGTGCTGATCCCCGTCACTGTTTTGAAGACTCACTCGGTCACTGTCTCGATGTCGTCATTATTATGTGTACAGTACGGGCACAGATAATTTAGTACGCACACACTATCAATCTAATAAACACGCTCGCGCGCGCGCGTGTGTGTGTGTGTGTGTGTTTATGTGTGTTTGTGTGTTTGTGTGTGTGTGTATGTGTGTGGGTGTGTGTGTGTGTGTGTGTCTGTCTGTGTCTGTGTGTGTGTCTGTGTGTTTTTGTGTGTGTGTGTGTGTGTAAGTGTGTGTGTGAGTGTGTTTGTGTTTGTGTGTGTGTGTGTTTGTGTGTGTGTGTGTGTGCGTGTGTGTGTGTGTGTGTGTGTGTGGGTGTGTGTGTATGTGTGTGTTAATGTGCGTGTTAGTGTGCATGTTAGTGTGCCTGCGTACATGCATGAGTGTGTTCGTGCGTGCGTGCGTGTAAACATGCGTGCGTGCGTGCATGGGGCTTGCGCATGTGTAGTGTGTGCCTGCGTTTGGATGGAGGAGGGTGTAAGCTTGTTAGATCAGAATGTGTGCACCAAGCTGGTTAAACATGAACCTAAATGATATTCTTTTGAGCAATGGCTGTAAAACGCTCCTACCAAATTATTCCTATCCACTTCACTTCGGAAATATAAACTGCAAGGGCCAGTAACTCGCCTTCATTATTCTGCAGGTGCAATGGAAACATAAAAGAAACTGTACTAAGACGGTGCACGGATGATCGATAGGTTATTTCCCTTGCAATCGCTCTCCACCAAAAAAAGTCAAAAACTGCTCAGCTTGGCGTGTGAACGAAAAATGCATTATGCATTATGTAACGATAGTGTGGGCGAAAGGTGTATAATGTATGAATGATTGAAATCTACCTCAGCATTAGAGTGCAGCGTTTTAGGGTTGTGTTTTCTTGTGCGGCTAATTTGGTTGCTTCGACCGCTCAAGTTTTATGCCGCGAACAGTGATGGATCTTGCAATCGAGGTAATTTGTAATTATCTTCAAATTCAATAATGGATAGCTTGACATCACGCCATTTTACATCCTCTCTTTGCGTGACTGGTGTTAGTGGAATGAACGGAAATGAAAATTACGAAAGTGCATGCATTTTGCTGGATCGAAATCATTTGACATTTTCACAACCTGAGAATTGCGTTTGCCGTACTTTTCTTTTCTCCAAGCTGTCCCTTGTCAAAACGGAGACAGAAGGGGAAAAAAGAGCAATACATGAATAAGCTAATTGTTCGCTAAGCCGTGTGGATGTGCGGTCACACATGGGACAGGGGAGGGAGAGAAGGAGTATAAAGAGCAGAAGGTCGGAAAGGGCAGGGGGAGGGTGGGGGGTGGGGGGGGGGGGAGGGGGGTGGATTTGATGCTCAGAAATTGGAGACGTTATAATAGGTACGAACTTACACGAGTGTGTGCGCGGGCGTATGTGCACATGCACAAGCATGCACACAAAGGGGTGCACACACACGCAACACTCGCGCACACTCGCGCACACACACATGCACGCACACACACACACACACACACACACACACACACACACACACACACACACACACACACACACACACACACATACACACTAACACACACACACACATACACACTTATACACACACACTCACACACACACATACACACACTAACACACACACACACACACACACACACACACACACACACACACTCACACACACACTCACACACACACACACACACACACACACACACACACACGTATTTCTGGCAAACTAGTTTTTGTAACCGAGTTATTTGCGATATAGCCATCGTAGTTGTTAATGTTGTTGCTGTTCTTGATGTTTTTGTTGTTTTCAATGTTTCTCAGACTGGAATAATGTCTGGAACTCCAGAATTACGGAATTAAGTTAATGGTGACAGTTGTGAATAGATACCCCCTGCAATCGAACGAAAATAAGCCAATTAATTTTTGCTGAACCACAATGTTTGTTGTTGTAAATAATTGGTATTGCTTTTCTATAAGTGCTTATCTATTTTCTAAAAACAAAATCCTGCTCGAAACTTCACCGCAAGAAAAGATTTTTTGCGTGTGCGGTTTATTTTTTTAAAGGTGCGAGTGGATCAGGGGCGTGTCGTTTGTGTTTGATTATGCAAAAAAAGAGTCTGCTGTGTGTACGTTAATGTGCGTCTCTGTGTTTGTCGCTGTTTCTGTCTGTTTGTCTGTCTGTCTTTATGTCTATCTGTATGACTGTATGTGTGTCTGTATTTTTGTCTATCTGTCTGCATTTTGGTATTATTATAATTATTATTATTACATTATGTAACGATAGTGTGGGCAAAAGGTGATGTACGTAATGTATGAAAGATTACATATACATTTCCATTCTTTCCATAAGCTTACCATCCCGAAGAAGACAGTAACGTGCCGAAATATTGATTATAGATATAAACGTACCTAACCTGGTTACTGGTGTGTTTTTTTAAATTTAAATGCATTTTGGTATGTATGTCTGTCTCCGTTTCTGGTCCTGTTACTGAACCTTCACGCGTACCTGTGTGCCTGCGGATTTGGATATGATGCTGTTGTCTTCGATTTAGACATTCACCTTTTGATAAGTTCAACAAACCGTGCCCATTATGTTTGTTTCCCAAAGAAGCAGAATGAACTCAAAATCAATGCAGTGAAAGTGTTATCGAGAAGGAGGAATTAAACGT
>NC_090250.1:15147724-15172724 GCF_037325665.1 Littorina saxatilis | reverse complement strand
GAAACAAAATGTCGTGATCTTTTTTGGCTACTAGACGTGTTATTTTGAACACGTACGGTATCAGGCGTTACAATGTTCGCGCCCTTACCCTTGCATCATTGTCTTAAGTTTATTCATTGGTCCGTGTGTTTGTTTTTGTGTCTCCAGATGATATGTAGACCAATGACATGCTCTTGTCGAGAAAGAAGCAAAGCGTTTGGACAATCTTCAATGGTCAAATGGAAAGATCTACAACTTCAAATTATTTGTCGTTTAAGTATTGGTCAAAATATAAGAAATTGAGGAATAATTATAGTCAGTAAGTCATGTCGCAATATTAATTATCTATAATAACACAATGATCAGTTTAACCTATTTTACTCTTTAGTTGCGTGTAAGATTATAACAAAACAAACTATAATCCACTGTTCACACCAAGGATTTCAAAACGTTTCCTTAAATAACTCGAGTGTTTTCATTTTTATCCCAATTGTTTTTACTCGATGTCCTGACGCAATTGGCGTCCCATAGACCTGCAAAGACGGCCTGTCTGCACTTCTGTTTGCTTTTCCATGCACAGGTTTTGGCATTGTGAAGAGTTTGATGGAACATACAGTTCGCTTCGACCTACCAGGATTATTTTGCCTGTCTCAAATTATTCAGGCACTTTAGATTTATTTGCCTGGTTTGATTAAACTTTGCTCTTTAGGTTTTTTTCAATCTTGTCTGAAGTCAAATAATATATTGGTTCAATGTTTTGTCTGTTGTGCGTTTTGATGGTTTTTTTGGATAAAAACTCTCTCGTCGTAAAATTCACTACGAGTGTGTTGTTTTTGTTGTCAGTGACAGTTCAACCTTTTTGAAATGATTCAACGTTTTAAGATTTTGTTGCTCTGCTTCTACAAAGTTCGATTTGTTTTTCATTGTCTGAATCACGAACACTTTGATAACACTTCGATCCTTTCTTATTTTTTTTCTTCTGGAAATAAAATATGCGTTGATTAACTTTTTATTTTTATTTTCCTGACGTCAAAGAGACACGGTTTCCTCAAACCAAGCTGTGAGAAGAACGTCAACGAATGTGATGTTAGTATTGCCAGTGACAGTTAGGACAGTTATAAATACCAGATCTTTATGGAGTATGGTTTTATGCCATTTAGTCTACTGCTATAGTGGCATTAGTCAGACAAAATGTCAGATAAGTGGCAAGTCCCTATTACCCCGCGTATTTCTCTTACCTTGTGCTGCGTGGAATGTTTGTTTGTTCAATTAGTTCGCCGCCTTTAGCCTGAGCTGGGGATATTGTCGTTGTGTTAATAGAAAGCTAGTTTGAAGTCGATGGTTGCTTGGGTTCTGCAGTGAATGAAGTTGTTAGTACTAGTACTAGTTGTCATTCGCTTAAAATGGGATTGTGTCCGCATTTTTTGTTTGTGTGTTACATGCTTTTCCCTCAACGTGATTAAGACACCGGCCTCCTTAGCATAAGGTCGTAGGTTCGAATCCTGGCCGCGCTTGGTAGGTTAAGGGTGCTCGCGTGGAGATTTTTCCGATCTACCAGTTCAACCTAAACGTCTTGTTCCCCTTCGTCTGTACACGAAAGCGCAAGACCACGTGCGCACGGAAAAGATCCTGTAATCCATGTCAGAGTACCGTGGGTTATAGATACACAAAATACCAGACATGCATCCTCCGAAAGCGGCGTATGGCCGCGTAAATAATGGGGTAAAAACAGTCATACACGTAAAAACCCACTCGTGCAAAATCATGAGTGAACGTGGGAGTTTCAGCCCATGAACGAAGAAAAAGAAGAATAACAAGAAGAACAAGAAGAACAAGAACAAGAAGTAAGCTTTTCTAGTTAGGAAGCCTCGCGAAGAGAGAGAGAGAGAGAGAGAGAGAGAGAGAGAGAGAGAGAGAGAGAGAGAGAGAGACAGAGAGACAGAGACAGAGAGACAGAGATAAAGAGAGAGAGGGAGAGTGAGAGAGTGAGAGAGTGAGAGAGAGAGAGTGAGAGAGAGAGAGAGAGAGAGAGAGAGAGAGAGAGAGAGAGAGAGAGAGACAGAGACAGAGACAGAGACAGAGAGAGATCAAATGAGATGAGTGGGCTAGGAAGCATCGCTCAGCCGGCTTACATTTAAAAACAGATCGTTCTCGAACCTCAAGAGTGTTACGCACTTCCAGCAATGCGCACACTGCAAAATCAAGAGTCGAGGTCATCCTCTTGCCCCATTGGCCATCCTCTTGCCTCATTGGCCATCAACTTTGTCACCCCGCCAGTATAATCATCATTATCATACCCATCGTGTCCACGCACGTCATCCCATGGCCCACCCACTCCGGACCGACCATCTCTAGGGGCAGTGACCGATGGTTGCTTGGGTTCTGCAGTGAATGAAGTTGTCAGTACTAGTACTGCTATTCCCAGGTTAAGCACCGGTTCACTGTAAGGGGTGATGACGCTGCAATTGTACACTTTCCGTTCGTTGGGTTTTGCGCTTTGCAATAGGTTCAAGAGCAAACAAGAACAGAAAAAAAAAGAAAAAAAAACAATCCCACACAAATACACACACGTAGGCGCTCTCGCACGTACCCGCACGCACGCACGCATACACGCACACACGCATGCACACACGCACGCACGCACCCATGTACGCACGCACAGACGCACGCGCGCACGCACAGACGCACGCGCACACGCACAGACACACACGCGCGCACGCACAGACACACGCACAAACACTCACACACACACACACACACACACACACACACACACACACACACACACACACACACACACACACACAAATGCCACGAAAAGAAATGGTTGTCAAGAGAATGTTCGATTATTAACAATACAAAGTAGGTCTTGGGTTTTATCAAGTGTACCGCACCTGCCTTTGTATGTGTGTTGTGCCTTCATAGAAACATGATCTATACGGGAAGGAGGGAATCTATAACACAGCGTCTTGAAGAACAAGCATAGCATCCTTGTCGATCAATTCTCACATAATTAGCACGGATTACGACATTCAAGAAATCATTCTGCAAATTTCAAATGTTGAAGCAGTAGAAAAAGGCGAGGGCGTTTGTCGATTGATATTACCTGTTACTTCTTTAAACAGGATAATTTGCATGCAAAGAGCGGATGCAGTACAGATTGTTTACTTTAGCTATGGGGAAAATGTCTTTGTTTTGTTAGCGATGTGCTGAAAATTGGTCTATTGTTTTGACATTTGAGGTGTGTGTTGTTGTGTTTTTTTTACCGATGAGTATGTCCTTGAAATCGATGCTTCATTGGTTCTTTATTCTGTGCGTATTTGTCTTTTTAAACTTAACTGTTGATACAATGACAAGCATTACAGAAGAAGCTCGTAAGAAGTCCTGAAGGCGTGTCCTACTGTTTGTCTTTGTTCCGTGACAAGATACACTGTTCCATTAGTTTGAAAGTTTCAAGAAGGTATTACAAATCGTAATTATAACAACAGGCATGCTATTTTCAGCATTTTTGAAAGCTGCTGAGTTTATTCCTGAGATCCCCAGATTGCAAGATTTTGTATTTTTTTCTCAAAAACATATTGAGGGCAGGGGGCGGGCTTATTTAATGTTCTATTTCCATTGATTGATTGAATGAGTGATTAATTGATTTATTTATGGATTTATTGATTGACTGACAGACTGATTGATTGATTGATTGAATTGTTAATTAATACATTAATTTATTTATATGTATGTTTGTTTGTTTGTGTGTTTGTTTGTTCGGTTATTTATTCGTTTATTTATTTATTTACTACAATTGTATTATCCCATACCTGATAGTCATCAACGATGTTTTCGATATTTCTGTTCGCTGCACACACACATCGACAACGCATTGATGTCAGTCTTCCATCATTTTGTTTCAGGAAGTCTTCATCGGGAATCGAGTCCAGTGCAGCGGGCATTTCTTCGTCCCAGATAGCGCAGCGGTCAGATCGAATCCGGTACCAGCGGATTGGCCCGTGGCGTCTGGAGACGATCGAAACAAAGCATCAACGCATTGTCCTACGTCTTCTTTTACTTTGTTCTCTAAGACCTCCAAGTTCTACTCCTAAACCCCAAATTACTACTCCAAGGCCCCTAATTACTTATTGACCTGTCCAATGTTATCCACAGGAATTTGACGGACTTTCTGTTGTCTGTCCAGCGTGTAGAGCCAGTGGTCAAGTGGTCACCGAAGGTGACCAGTCCAGGGTTGAGGTTTTTTTCAAGGAGGCTTGTTTCATGCGGCGCGCAGTCGCGAAGATGGACTTGACCATTGGAGGTTGTGCGGTCAAGTGTTGATTTCGGCCGTCGCGATATAACCTTCGTGATTGAAAACGACGTTAAACACCAAATAAGGAAAGAAAAAAAGATGTTGATTTCGGAGTAATGGATGTGATGATGATGTCTTGATCTGGACCATGCTATTTTGCCAACGACGCCTTACTGAGTGCTGTGTTCGCTTTCAATAACAACGGATGGCTGAGTTTCACGATTTAAGAGTCTGTTTGACAACAGACTAGCGTGGTGATTGTTCAGCGGTCGATTAAAAACACACGCACGGAAATAACTTTTGTTTGTATATAATAAGAATTACGTTTGTTTTCAAAGAACACGTTTTCACCTCAGACAAAAAGTAAAGCTGGTTCGGTACTTTTTTGGGTTGTTTATTTACAGTGTATTAAGTTGTTTTACAATCAACCGTCCAAAATGAGCTGCCCTTTCAAGTCCATGCAAAAAGACGCTCTGGCCCTAAGAGCGAACAACCAAAAATCACAACAGGACAGTGCCGCGAACGGGAACGCGGACAGTACCGGTACGGACAAAACCGGGACCGGTACCGGTACCGGCAACAACACTGCCCATTCGGGTGGTGTCAAAGTGACCTTCGCGCCGGGCATACCGGTTCTGGACAGAAGCAGGAAAGTGTCCGGCCCGACAACTTACATCACGCTAGAAGAGGGTCCAGTGGTGAAATCTAAGGAGGATGATACGACTTCAGAGCCCAGTAATTACTGGTCAGGGGAGGGGGAGGGCTCCCCCCGCCTGAGGAAGACCAGTAACATCTCCACGACCTCCTCCCTGGGGTCTGAGGGGGACAGTTCCGAGCTGACGCCTGACCGCAAAGTGGACCTCAACGGGCTGATTGAAGGTGTCGGGACGCTCATCATTCCCGCCGTGAGTTGTCATTTGATTTTGATTAATTGTGTTGGTTTTTTGTAGTTGGTGGTGATAATGGTGGTGGTGTTTGTGGTGGTGGTGGTGGTGGTGGTGTTGTTGTTGTTGCTGTTGGTGTTTAGGTGGTGGTGAGTGTATGTGTGTGTGTGTGTGTATGTGTGTGTGTGTGTGTGTGTGTGTGTGTGTGTGGTCGATGCCGGGGAGAGAGAGAGAGAGAGAAAGAGAGAGAGAGAGAGAGAGAGAGAGAGAGAGAGAGAGAGAGAGAGAGAGAGAGAGAGAGAGAGAGAGAGAGAGAGAGAGAGAGAGAGAGAGAGATGAAACTTTATTTTATAAGGCTCGAGGTTTAAGTCTACGCCTTTTTTTTACAACCTGTCCTTACAATCATCTAGATTATATAAAACTCTTATACATGAGAGAGAGAGGAAGAGAGAGGGAGAGAGAGAGCGCGAGAGAGAGAGAAAAAAAGAGAGAGAAAGAGGGGGAAGACAGACAGACAGACAGTGAAAGTTAGAGAGAGCACAACATAGGCTTACTTTCAGACAATTTATTTTCATAACACAAATATATACGTACCGACACGGGCTCTTAAAAGAGATTATAGATAGTTCACCAGATTGAAACAGTGGACTGTGTAACAGAATACAGCCTGCGTATACGTTTTATCAATAAAACCCTATGCATCAAACACCACTCTGTACATCTGTAATCTGTTCTTCAAATGATAGGACATGATCTGTTGTCGTATGATTCGCTATGTAGCGACGTCTTATGCCGGTATTCCGTTACAAAGCCGTAGTCAGACTTTCAAATCCCTCTATTATATAGTTCTATAAATGTGTGCACATATCACTCAGTATAATTTGCGCTGTGATTCTCTAACAATGGGTTATTTTCACATAGTTATTTGCTCTCTTTTGATTAACAATCGTGTTGAAATGAAATCAAGCGGGAACTGTTGTAATTACAGCGATCTATTTAGCGGTGTATTATTTGTGTGTGTACATAATGTTTGTATGAGTTCACGGAATGCGCACAACATCATATACTTGATATCCCACCGTACGTCGCATAGCAACTATATGTTACATGCATTTACATTTTTGTTTTTTTGTTTTTTGTATACATACCTACTAACTTTTATACTCATTATATATAATTAATGAATAATATCCACACGAGGCAGCGCGCTTATGATGAGATCTAAAAATAAAGGGACGCAAGTGCTGTGATTGTAGACAAGTCAATTGTTCATTTCAATGCGTGTTATTCTCTCAGGAGCAGGATATTGGTTTCTTACACCTCTCTCTTTTAGACAATAAGGACCAAAGCTCACTAAATTTTGATTTTCAGTACGGATACAGGCGGTGAAAGTCGTTTCTATCGATCCGTTTGACTTAAGGAGTGTATTTATTTATTTATATGGGAGATTTATATAGCGCTTGACGTTCTCTAAGCGCTTTACATATTAATTTCTGCCGTGTGAGATGGAAATTTGTACACAATAATTAAAGGGGAAAGTCGCCAAACCCGGAACAGTTAAGGAGAAACAACAAGACCAGACAACAAAATTGATATTGCAAAGCGTTCTTTATTTTATCATATACTAGAGTCTATTAGTAAATAAACGAACAACATAAAATAACTTAAAAGTCACGCAACTCATCAGACTGATCATTATACAAATGTCTGCATCTGTTCCAGGCCGTTGGACGCATGGGTGTGTAAAGTGGAACACTGTGTTGTCAAACTCGGAACACATACAAAAACACACTGAAACTCTTTCTAGCTCTCTCTGTGTCTCTCACACACATAATATATATATACACCTAAACACGCTCAATCACACGCACAAAAGCACACTTTGCCACACACACAAGAGAAATAAATTGATTGAGCCATTTTATTTAAATGTTTGTTTTTTCCACATGATATTTTGATTTTTACCAAGGAAATAACAAATCGGATAACAATTTAAGCCTAAAATGTGAACAAAATAGATAAATAAGGGCTAGGTATAAAAAAAAAGAGAAACAAAACCTTAAAAATAAAGAAAAAAAAGAAGCTAAGAACCGATTTTGCAGACAATGTCCTTTTGTTTTCTACTGTCAACGCAGTTATCGTGTGATCACTGTGTGCACTTCTGGCACTGTATCATGCACTCAGGGGAATTGGTGCCACACATGAAGCAGTACCACGAGATTTCGCAGCTTCATTTGTACCCCTCTTAAGTTGACAAACAGATATAAAAGGGCTACCTGCCCAATTGACTAAATGTAAAAATCAATACGCATAAAGTCTGAAAGCAAATAACTAAGAACAGATTTAAGAACTGATTTTGCAGACACAAAAAATCACAAAGTACAGATTTCGCAGACAAAGTCCTTTTGTCCCCTGCTGTCAGCGCAGTCCTCTTGTGCCCACTGTGTGTACTTCTGGCACTGCATCATGTCTTCAGGGGAGTTGGTGCCACACATGAAGCAGTACCAAGTGCTTGCCTCCAGGATAAAACGCATAGTTAAGAATGTTCCCCTTTTCTTCTTCTTTGCAGAAGATGTTCCCCTTTTGTTTTTCTGAGCAGAAGATTTTGTAGCTTCCTTCTTTCCTCTCTTTTGTTGACATGCATTCCCTTTTGCAAGTGAAATCTACAGCTTTTGCTTGTAAAGAGAAGATGAGATGATTTCAGATTTGTTTCTCTCGTGTTGCTCTCTTCGACGAGTTTGTGGTTGTGCGTTGCAGGACATCAGCGGCAGGTAGGCTTACATAAATTTGCTGCTGAAACCTAGCAATCATAATGACAGAATCTCCACGTCCAGTGTACAAAACAACGATAGGGTTGACGTTTGCAAATTTATCTCAGCTTCATGCATGTTATTGACTAGTTCTTGTTCTAACGCTGGTGTTAGTGTAGAAGGTCTTCCTGTGCACTTTATTTCTTTATTAATTTGTTTTTTCCTTCTTAATGTCTTTTAAGCGTTGTGACAGAAACACCATAATTATGCTCTTGGTGCGCAACGCGGCAAACCCATATCTCCGTTTCTCACTGCCGACAAAGCGCAGCCCATTTCTTCTGGTAACCACCGTCCGGGTCCCACAATACTGTCTAACAAATCAGTCAATCATTCAATAAACTTATAGAAGGGAAAAACACAACAAAACCAAAAAGAGAATTGAATACGTGAATAAAACAGCAGTGTTCAGTTTATTGTTTGATGAGGGTAAGATGGAACAGAATGCGGCAAAGCTGGAACACTGTTCCATGTTTGCCTCTCTTATGTGTTCCATCATTGCCGCATGGCACCTGCATGGATTTTGAGTTAACCTGTTGGATACACGTGACGTTTCAAATCTTTGTCTCCGTTAAAATTATTGCAAATCCATGAAGGTTTATCACAGCAATCAACATTTTATGTGAACGTATATAGATAAAGAGTAATAATACGAATTGAAGACGGTCGAAATAAGAACTAGAAGAAAGAAAATTTTAAAAAACGTACCACTTTTTTTGTTTTGCTGCGGTAGCCATTTTTCTTGCTGGAATAACATCAAAGAAAGTCACTAGACATTTCTGCAAAACAATTGTTCATGAACTGTTTCCCGTCGATCGCATATTGAGGTGTTCCAAGTTAGCCGACTGTTCCGGGATTGGCGACTTTCCCTTATCACGCATTCACATCGGCCAGTAAATCTCACGCCATTACGGCGAATATTTACTTTTCACGGCCTATTATTCCAAGTCACACGGGTATTTGGTGGACATTTTTATTTATCTATGCCTATACATTTTTGCCAGAAAATACCCTTTTGTCAATCGTGGGATCTTTAACGTGCACACCCCAATACAATTGTATTCGTCTATACTTTGAAGCTCTCACGCCCCATTGTTTCTATGATTCATCGAGGAAGCCAAGGACATGCGATAACGTTTCCTTAATTGTCAATCATGCGTCTAGTCTCACCAAAGCTTCTTTGTGTGTGTAATGCACGAACGTTAATGGTTTCTTTTGTCGGCGTTGCAAGAACTGTGTTGGGGATTTTCGCTCTTTGTCGCTTTGATCACGATATAATCTCTACAAAAATGTCTTTTGTGTCACCTAATTCCTTCTAGATTACACCGGTGATATGTAATATCCAGTAGATTCGGCGACCGTTGAATGGAGCTATTATTGTTGTTTCAATTACATTTGCTGGATTTGTGTTTGCTAGGCGAAGACAGAATTCAATGTCGGCTTATACTTCGCAGCTGTGTCAGAAATATGGTCATATGGATGTGTGTTTTATAGTTTGTGTGACTGTGTGTGAGTGAGAATGTGTGTGTGTGTGTGTGTGTGTGTGTGTGTGTGTGTGTGTTTGTGTGTGTGTGTGTGTGTGTGTGTGTGTGTGTCTTTGTGCGTGCATGCATGAATGTGAATATATACATGTTTCTCTCTGATTGTATTCCCTGTATTGTCTTTCTCTTGTCTGTTATTTCGGAAGACCTATCGTTCTGAACCAAAACGCATCTCCCACTAGAATGGACGATTACCGAATGCTCTAGTTTTTTTAAAGGATTTTGAAAAATATGTGCATTGTGCTTTCATTTCTTTAGCACCTTAAATGAGTCATGGTGTTTATACAATTGTGTAAAAGACAAACAGACAAATCAATATAAAAGGAGGTACAGACAGCCTTCTTAAAATCATCAAGTCTCTTCCCCTAGAATGGATAATTACTGAATATTCTAGTTTTCTGAAGGGATTTTGATAGATTTGAGTATTTTGCTATCATTTCGGTAAAACGTTGAATGCGACATGCTGTGAATACAATTATTTCAGTCAAGGACAAACACACACACTAATATAGAAGCAGGTAGACATCCTAACTCATCATCGTTGACATGGCAACATGACATGGAGTTCTTATCCGGCAAATGCGACAATTATATAAATATACCCATCACTGAAATATTCAACAAACACAAGATAATCAAATCAGGTGGTAAACCCGGCTCAGACAAATGTGCCTCGCTTTCAGTAGTCACCTGCTCATTCAACCAGACTTTTGCAATCACAATAGAGATGCTCGGGATCATAATCCTCACAGGTAACTGAGGTGACTTGCAATCAGACTGATCCCCCTGAGGGGCAGTTAGCGTCAGGTCATTAACACCTGCTTCTTGTCGCACCACGCCGCGTGTCGTGTTTGCTTTGTCGGGTCGATGCAGGTAAAACTCATTAACAGACAAACAGAGCATGTATGACAAACTCTGTACATGACACTCATTAACAGACAGACAGACAAGCTCTGTACATAACACACATGAACAGACAGACAGAGCATGTATTTGTTTGTTTGTTTATTTGTTTGCTTAACGCCCAGCCGACCACGTCGGTGCTGCTTTGACATATATAACGTGCGCCACACACAAGACAAGTATAATGCCGACGAGTCGAAGACGAGTCGCATTATATTTGTTCGAGTCTAAATATCGGACCCTGTTGCTACGCTGAAAATACAATAGCAATTATATAGCTGTTCTGACCTTTATTTGTTGTTCCAAACTTACAAAATGACAGTTTTTGCGTCGATGCGTTGATCTCAGGTTTTGATAGCAGACGCCGTTTCTTATGCGCATTAGTTTTGTGCAGGCGCCACGCTGACTTTGGAAAAAAACCTCGATTTGACAACACAGCTGTTAAACAGCTTTTTATTAGTTGATTCGTATACAACAAAAAGAAGTTTGAGTTTTTTTTAATTTTGAACAAGACTACTTACGAAGAAGACCAAATCACAACATCAACGGAAAACTAGAAACAACTGAAGAACTAGGATGCAACAAGGGGAGGAAAAGAGAACAGCTAATCCGTACAAAGCGAGCAGACTGCAGCGACGTTTCCAGTTTGGGTGAATGGCATTTATACTTGTCTCGTCATGAAGCGAATTTGTCAACCTCAGTTATAAACATGAATAAAATACTACATGAATGTTAGTGCCATGGGTTGTACATCAATACTTCAGAGGGGAAGTGGGGTATTTAGTGTGGAGTTACGAGATAAGAAAAGCCGAATGCAAAAATGTGTGTCAGTCGGCAACTGTGAACTAAGCTCACAGGCACACAAAAACGGCTGTTCCGTTGTACTTCCCTGTTTGTACTACATCTTTCGACTTTGGGCATTTTGTGGTGTTTAGGGACAGAAAATAATAGGTTTAGTCCTGTTTCATCGGGAAGTTAGCAGAAAAGGGTATGCTATCGACATTTGTAAAGCTGAAAACATTCCCGAGAAGAATTTCAAGTTGTCAGTGTATGCTGTTGTCGATCAGTGAAACATCGTGTGGTACAGGTGGGTAAACCGGAACCATGCGTCTTTGCTATTGACAATATGCTTTTGGATATTGAGAAAAATGGCCGACTTCCGTAGTATTATGCTTTGATGATCGGAAGAGACCATCCAATCACAGCCCCCGAATTCCCCCACGTATTCATCAGAATAGCTATATATACATGCATGACAAGCAGAGCATATAAATGGCAAACAGGGCACTGTGCGATTTAAACAATCGGGCAAAACAAAAGTATGGAGGGAGAGAGAGAGAGAGAGAGAGAGAGAGAGAGAGAGAGAGAGAGAGAGAGAGAGAGAGAGAGAGAGAGAGAGAGAGAGAGAGAGAGAGAGAGAGAGAGAGAGAGAGAGAGAGAGAGAGAGAGAGAGAGAGAGAGAGAGAGAGAGAGAGAGAGAGAGAGAGAGAGAGAGAGAGAGAGAGAGAGAGAGAGAGAGAGAGAGAGAGAGAGAGAGAGAGAGAGATATTATGGAATGAAATTTGAGCTTCTCGCTTTTCACAACAGTACACACGAAAACGTTGCTTGCGGACAAATGCAACGATATGAATGTGATTCCATTGTTTGAATCAATCTTCAAAATAAATAGACTCGACAAATCAAGACAACCACAAACATATGAAAACAGAAGAAAAAGCAAAGAGAAACAGAAATCAAGATACCCGACACTCCATGACCCAATCTCCCAGACTGGCTGGCACCGTTTATGGCACTGATGTGCAAACCCATGACCTTTTCTTTCTGGCCATTTCCTCATCTTTGACAGCTTGTTGTCTCACTGGGTCCCTAGTTCTCTCTCCCCTCCACTCCTAGATTCATGCTCTCTTTGCCCTTCTGTCTTCGATGGCTTTGTTTGCATATAATTGTATAAAATTCCTCATTTAAACGCAGGAACGCACCAACGCGTGTACGCACTCACGCATTCACAAATGCAGAGACACACACACACACAGACACACAGGCAGACCGACAGGCATACACACACGCACGCACGCACGCACGCATTAACGAACACACACAAACACACCCACTCTCTCTCCCTCTGTGTATGTCTCTGTCTATACATATATCTGTCGATCTGTCGGTCTGTCTATATCTCTGTCTTTGTCTCTCACTCTCTGTCTCTCTCTGTCTGTCTCTCTGTCTTTGTCTGTGTCTCTCTGTGTCTCTCTGTCTGCCTCTCTGTCTCTGTCTCTCTGTCTGTCTGTCTGTCAGTCTGTCTGTCAGTCTGTCTGTCAGTCTGTCTGTCAGTCTGTCTGTCTGTCTGTCTGTCTGTCTGTCTGTCTCTCTCTCTCTCTCTGTCTCTCTCTGTCTCTGTCTCTGTCTCTCTCTCTCTCTCTCTCTCTCTCTCTCACTCTCACTCGATGTCCTCTCTTTTTCTCTGTTGTGGAAATTGCATTATGGACGGTTCATGCATCAGGTTGCAGGCATTGTCCTTATTTCTGCGATGTTATTACACCCCCGGTATAGGGGTGTGTATAGGTTTCGGTCGATGTGTTTGTGTGTTTGTGTGTTTGTGTTCGCATATAGATCTCAAGGATGAACGGACCGATCGTCACCAAACTTGGTGAACAGGTTCTAGACATTCCTGAGACGGTCCTTACAAAAATTGGGACCAGTCAAACACACGGTTAGGGAGTTATTGGTGGATTAAGATTCTACAAGGACTTATAGAGGGAGATATTAATGGTGAAAGGGAAATAACCTTCTCAGTTGGTGGCAGTGAGAATGGTTATTTCCCTTTGACCAACGGGGGTGTTTTTCCTACCTCGGAGGAATTTCTTGTTAATTATTTTTTTGGCGGCCGATTTAAAAAAAAAATCTATTTTGTTTATGTTAAAGCACTAACAATGCTCTATATTCTTTGCATTTCCTTGCATTGTCCTTATTTCTGCGATGTTATTATTTATTTTTTTGGCGGCTGATTTAAAAAAAAATCAATATTTTGTTTATTTTAAAGCACTTACAATGCTCTATGTTCTTCCTGGTTCTTTTTGTTTGTGCGCGTGCACGCGTATGCGCCTTCGCACGAAATGCATGCGTGAGTCTTGGCAATTTAAATCAGAGAATGAGATTGTAGCCGACCATTTTTTCCCACGTGGAAAAGATCACAGTCACCGTAACTTGACCCAGGCAGGAGGAAAATTTCCAGATTCTTGTTATTGGCCCTCCGATTCATCCTTCAAGTTGTCAATGCACCTGCTGGTATGCACGCTATGTTCCACCTGAAGCTGTAACTGTAATTCATTGCCTTGGAAGCGAAAGCTATCTCATCCGCTTTTGTCAAGTTTTACATTAAAAGTGGTTTTGAATGCGATGGAACAGGCGAGATTAAAAAAAAAAAAGCTGTTGGATAGTCCTATTAGGCCAAACAAAAATATATGTTGGTTTAGGGTAACCCGACCGACCCTACTTTTTCCCGCCAACCCTACAACTCTTTTTTCATTTCTAAAAAAAACCCATTTTGCGAACCATACCGAGACTAAGGGAAGTAACCTTCTTTAAAAATTGACTAAATTATTAAACCAAAAATATTAAAGCAATTATTAAAAAAGCCGACCTACCGACCAATTCTTTTTTGGCCACGTTACCCTAAACCAACATATATTTTTGTTTGGCCTTACAGATTAATGTTGAAAACATAACTCTGTCGTTGTGTGTGCATTGGTAGCAAAAGCCTTGCGTCACTTTCTTTATTTACTTTCTTTATTTGGTGTTTAACGTCGTTTTCAACCACGAAGGTTATATCGCGACGGGGGAAGGGGGAAGATGGGATAGAGCCACTTGTCAATTGTTTCTTGTTCACAAAAGCACTAATCAAAAATGTGCTCCAGGGGCTTGCAGCGTAGTACAATATATTACCTTACTGGGAGAATGCAAGTTTCCAGTACAAAGGGCTTAACATTTCTTACATACTGCTTGACTAAAATCTTTACAAAAATTGACTATATTCTATACAAGAAACACTTAACAAGGGTAAAAGGAGAAACAGAATCCGTTAGTCGCCTCTTACGACATGCTGGGGAGCATCGGGTAAATTCTTCCCCCTAACCCGCGGGGGGTGCCTTGCGTCACTACCGACACAGTGAGGCACACACGGATGGCAATAGACCTATTCCGAAAATAACTCTGTCGGGTGTGTAAGGGTTGTGACAGAGTGAATGCCCTTGCTTTTTACTCGGACAAACATTGGAGGAGCCAATCACTAGCGAGGGATGTGTCGGAAACACGTGGACAGGATCATGAGTGAGGGTTTTTTTGTCAGAGGAAAAGCAAGGGTATTCACTCTTTCACAACACATACAAACCCGACGGAGCTGTTATTTCGATAAATCGTCTATGAATCAATGTGAAGGGTCTGTTGACAGCAGTGGATATTGAGCTCCGATGAGCATATTGCTGAACGAAGGAAGTAGATGTGTCACGTTGAGCAGACACTGCATATGGGCAGATTATACCGGCGCAGAGTCAGCGGCACAGACGACGCACTGCAGATTATACCAGCCCGCTACACGTTGCGTGAAAAGATTACAGGCCAAGTAAGCCTACTCGTCATAATCCTTATCGCAGCATCAATAATATGCAGTGCGTCGTCTGTGCCGCTGACTCTGCGCAGGTATAATCTGCCTTATAACTACATGATCGCTTGCCTCCACTGGTGAACGGCGTGTAATTGGCTCATCAAGGGGCGTAACTCTAAATAAATATCACAACAACCGGCAGAGTTATTTCAGAACATTGTCGACCATGCTCGTACATAGCGTACCCAGGACTGTCGTGGGCTAAAGTGGCCCATCTTTCAAAACTGCACGGGCGCTGTGGCGGGGTGGTAAGACGTTGGCCTCTTAATCGGAAGGTCGTGAGTTCGAATGCTGGCCGCGGCTGCCTGGTGGGTTAAGTGTGGAGATTTTTCCGATCTCTCAGGACAACTTATGTGCAGGCCTGCTAGTGGCTTATCCCCCTTCGTGTGTACACGCAAGCACAAGACCAAGTGCGCACGGAAAAGATCCTGTAATCCATGTCAGAGTTCGGTGGGTTATATACTCATAGGAAAAAGTTAGGGACCACTTACGCAAACAAACACAGCTTCCAAACCACCAAACAAAATGGAATCAAATTTGTAACATGTTTAATTCATTATCTCTGCGATCCTTTTCCAAAATATGGTGACATTTCATTCACGCATTATGGTGTCAACAAGCTCTGAAACAACATGGGGGTCGAAAACAAAATTTGCAAGTTCCGAACAGTTCAGTAATGGGTGTGTCCACTGCGTTTTGCGATGCCTTCTGCAGTCCTGTTCCGCATCGAGTTTACCAGCTTCCTGCAGAAGGCCTGAGGAATGGCCTGCCATTCGATTTGCAGGAACTGAAGCAGTTGCTGCAGGTTCCTTGGGGGTGGGTGGTTGTTCCTCACTCGCCTGTCCAGCTCATCCCACAGGTGCTCGATGGGGTTGAAATCAGGGCTGCAGGCCGGCCAGTTCATCCTGGTGACACCAGCCTGCTGGATGAAGTTGTTGACCAGCCTCGCTCTGTGAGGTGTCGCGTCATATATACACGTGTACAAATCCACTCGTGCAAAAAAAAGAGTGCACGTGGGAATTTCAGCCCACGAACGCAGAAGAAGAAGAACTGTACACACTAATGGCTTCAGTTGGGAGTTGTGGCGTGTTGTTTGTGAATCCTTACTCTGCAAATTTCCGGTTTTAAGAAATTTAGACAAAATGATAGCATTTACTTTTCACACGAAACATGCACCTGCAGGCCATGCCGAGATTGCATTTTTGTCTTTACTATTTAATTATGCCTATATCTTCCAGGAACTAGCTTTGTTAAATCGTGAAAGAATACGTCTCCGTCAATTGATGGCTGGCCTGCACGCGCATAGATTGCATGGAAGTCAGACATACCGTTCTTTCGACGTTCGAAATTTGATAAGAGCTAGAGATTTGCAAATGCCACCCCCCTCTCCCCGCTTCATGCATTGTGTCCAAAGTACCACACAGGATTTAATAGTAAACATTCACATAAACAATATTGTTACTTTTGCCTTTGATGATGCTTTGACAGTGTGTACGATGGCGTTCTTTGTGTTCAAAGCTGTGCGCTTACTTTTTTTCTGAACAACGATACGACGCAGCCCAAAACAGCTTCTAAGGGTTGCGTTATATACTAGACCAGATTGACCCCACGCAACATCAGTTGGGGTTAACATATGTGACCCTCCACCACGGAATGAGTCGCATGTCACCTTTGCATGATTTTCATATTTTTACATTTTCCTAAAGAGTTTTTGAGTCACTTGAGAAAAAGTGACTCTATGTAATCGGTCAGTGTTAGTCTGTCCGGCCGGCCGTCCGGCCGGCCGTCCGTAGACACCACCTTAACGTTGGACTTTTCTCGGAAACTATCAAAGCGATCGGGCTCATATTTTGTTTAGTCGTGACCTCCAATGACCTCTACACTTTAACGATGGTTTCGTTGACCTTTGACCTTTTTCAAGGTCACAGGTCAGCGTCAAAGGAAAAATTAGACATTTTATATCTTTGACAAAGTTCATCGGATGTGATTGAAACTTTGTAGGATTATTCTTTACATCAAAGTATTTACATCTGTAGCCTTTTACGAACGTTATCAGAAAAACAAGGGAGATAACTAGCCTTTTCTGTTCGGCAACACACAACTTAACGTTGGGCTTTTCTCGGAAACTATAAAAGTGACCGGGCTCAAATTTTATGTGAACGTGACTCATTGTGTTGTGAATAGCAATTTCTTCCTGTCCATCTGATGCCTCATATAATATTCAGAACTGCGAAAGTGACTCGATCGAGCGTTTGCTCTTCTTGTTTATGCTCTATCCAGTGGTGAAAACCGTTTTAGAAAAGAGCGCAAACTGTTTGAGTTATAAGCCTGTGACTAAGGTGACCCTCACACTGTTACCAGACACTCCCCGGACTTATATTAAGCCTAGCGCAAAACCGCGCGAGGTGACATATGCGACTCATTTCGTGGTGGAGGGTCCCATAATTATGCGGTAACACCGGGTAACTCTTTAGAACTTAGTATGTATATTTACAGCCTATTGGAATCCAGAAGTACATAGTAAACCTGATAAGGCAAGTTTATTTTGACAGTGAAGGGGGTCGTGTCCGATTGTTATCTTACTGTAAGTGTATATTGTGTCAGGCTGACAAATCACGGTACGAAATACCGGTCAGATTTAACCGCTTTTGCCACCGTTGCAGTTTTTTTCTTTATTACCATGCAATACGCGTAAATCCTGGTCCTGTTTCTTTAAAGGGTTGTGATTTGCTCTTATATTCTTTAAAAGGAGTCCCAGGTAAAAAATATAAAAAAAAGTAAAAAAAAAAAACACACACAAAAACCTAAAAAACACGCCTGATGTTATGCGAAATAAAGTGGTTGCAATGCGACTTAAAACAGTATTTGGTTGACACCGAAAGAACTCTAAGAGCGAGACTGTGTTTACGACTAATCGTAACTCCCACGATAACTTGTACCTCCCACCCTTCTCCCCCTTTCGCCTACCCTCCCTCCCTCCCTCCCTTCCCTCCCTCCCTCCCCTCCCTCCCTCCCTCCTTCCCTCCCTTCCCTCCCTTCCCTCCATCCCTCCCCTCCCTCCCTCCCTCCTTCCCTCCATCCCTTCCCTCCCTCCCTCCCCTCCCTCCCTTCCCTCCCTCCCTCCCCTCCCTCCCTCCCTCCTTCCCTCCATCCCTTCCCTCCCCCTTCTCTTCCCCTCTTGAAATGAACCTTGTGTTTATTCATTGAAATGTCTTACGTCACTCCCTCCCTCCCCCCCCTCTCTCTCTCTAAGATACATACACACACCCTCTCTGTCTCTAAGATACATACACACACCCTCTCTCTCTCTAAGATACATACACACACCCTCTCTGTCTGTCTCTTTGTCTTTCACCGTCTGTCTGTCTGTCTGTCCGTCTGTCTGTCTTTCCGCCCGTCTGTCCGTCCGTCCGTCTGTCTGTCCTTTAGTTAAATAAATAAAAAACACACCTCGTATTAGTCTTTGAGAGGTACGAAGACATAAGAACGATCTTATTTTCACTCCAAACTAAAAACAAAACAAAAAAATCAAACAAAGAAACAAACACAAATTATTGACTAAAAAAAACAAACCCGCATAAGACCAAAGTATATATCTGTCTCTGTCTTTCGCAATGTGTATAATGTATATGCCCTGAAATAGCTCTGTACGTGGTTACAGAACAAGTCATTTTCTTTTACCCTTTTTGTGTGATGGTGCAAACACGTTGACAGCAAAATAGTTAGTGTTACAACTTTTGCGTGCAAGGTCGAGTCAGAACACGTGTCGGTGTTAAGGGCAGAATATACCTGCGCAGTTTCAGCTGCACAGACGACGCACTGCATATTATTGATGCTGCGGTAGGAATTATGACGAGCACTTGGCCTGTTTTCCTTTCACGCAACGGGTAGCGGGCTGGGATAATCTGCAGTGCGTCGTCTGTCCTGCTGAAGTTACATAGGTGAGCGCCAGGCCTTATTGCAACAACCTGCACAAGTACATGTCCAGAACGGAGGTGTATATCACCTCGCCCCTTACCCCTCACACTCTTCCATGTCGCCTTCACCTGCTATCCTGGGGAGGGGCAATAAATGTCCCTCCAGTCGATCGTTCAAGGCTGGGTGGAGTGGAGAGGGGGGGGGGGAGACGGATGGGGGTGGAGGGTAAGATATTTGGAATCAATGCCTCCGATTGCTCTGGCCAGTGATGACTGCTTCGCACCTCTTGACTCTCCCCAAGGTGTGTTAGCCTTCAGTGTAGACCCCCTTAATGTGGAGCCAGCACCTTTTGTGAACCCCCCTTAATGTGAAAGCCCTTTAATTCTTCATTCGAATTGTCCAGGACTTTTCGTAATTAAGCAGAAGTCGATGACTGACGCGAGAGCGACAGGAAGTGATTTTGACCGTTGCTTTTGATGGTCTAAAAGCACTGTAAGCTCCCAAGGGCTTTTTGAAGTTGATTGGTCGATGAACATTGCATTGACTTTCTAATCTCACGTCAGTGTTGGGTCGATACCAGTCTAGATTGCCTGTGATTAGTCAAGAAAAAAGAGCGTTTGATTATCAGTAGGAGGAAAGAGTCGTTTGAACGGTAAAATTGAGACTATTAAGAAGGAGAGAACGGTTGACGGGTTGTTGTCAGGGGTGCTGGATCCGGCAGGCGAAGGTGAATAAACTTTGCAGGGGAAAGTAGATTTTATTGATTTCAAAGCCGGAGGAGTCAGGGGGTTATGTTGTTTGTTGTTGGTATTTTTCTTGGTTGTCCTTTAAAAAAACCATTTTTTAAGGAAAAGTTGACATCAGTTGACATCAATCATAATGTAATTATAATTAATAATAGACACATACAAGTGTGTAGGTTGATATGTTTATGTTTGGGGTGCGGATGCGTATGGTTTTGGATATAAGTGTGCAAATGTGTGAATTGTATGTGCTTTAATGTTTCTAGAGTGTGGTTTTATGTGATGCACTATCTGTGTATACGAGCCAAAAGAAATATTTCTGTTTGCCCTATATTTAGATTATACAGTTATAACGATTTGAATGGAATTGATACATAATTGACCGGCACGGTTGGCCTAGTGGTAAGGCGTCCGCCCCGTGATCGGGAGGTCGTGGGTTCGAACCCCGGCCGGGTCATACCTAAGACTTTAAAATTGGCAATCTAGTGGCTGCTCGGCCTGGCGTCTGGCATTATGGGGTTAGTGCTAGGACTGGTTGGTCCGGTGTCAGAATAATGTGACTGGGTGAGACATGAAGCCTGTGCTGCGACTTCTGTCTTGTGTGTGGCGCACGTCATATGTCAAAGCAGCACCGCCCTGATATGGCCCTTCGTGGTCGGCTGGGCGTTAAGCAAACAAACAAAACAAAACAAAAATAGAATTGAAACTCCTTGTTTGCTCTGCTGTTGTTAATGCCTATTTTGGTTGACTGACGTGTCTGTTTGTTGTGGTATAAATCCCTTCCTTCTGCATTCCTTCCTTTCTGCCTTGCTTCCTCCCCTTCTTTCTCTCTCCTTTCTTCTTCTGTTCCTGCTTGCTTCTACTTCTAGCTCTTTCCTGGCTCTGTCTTCATTCTTTTTATCTTTTCTTCTTTAATCCCCTGTTTTTATGTCCGTCACTTTAGTTTTCTCTCCTGCTCAGATTATATTCCTTATTCTAAAAAGTTCAGTCTGCAAGTGTTTTGTTTCCCTTCTGTTCTGGCTTCTTTTGTTCCTGCGTGCGATTGTGCATGCTTGCGTGTTTGTGTTAAATTTGTCTGTGTGTGTGTATGTCTGCCTGCCTTTCCTGTGACTATTTGTAACAGCAAGTACTGTACTCAGCAACGTACGGAAACTGTCTGTGTCTTCACAAAGCCTTGTCAATCTCATTAAGTGACTTGCACTGAACACAGGACAGGTCGTGTATATATACACGATAAGGATAATCTACCCCCACCATGTTTCCAGCACCAAGTGGGTCTGGAATGAAGGCTGACTGACTGACTATTAGGGTTTAACGTCCTCTTAGACCAACTGGTCTATATTGGGACAGGTATTGGTAATGCGCTGAAGATATGGTGTGATACTTTGATTCGAACAAGCCCGCTGTGGCTGTCTTCTTCGACACACCGGCATTGGGTTTGTCTCGTCAAAGTATCGAAAATACGATCATGATAATCAGAGACGAGAGATGATGCATGCGTGTCTTCGTGTTTTCCACGCCCTGAGACTTTCGCTGTGAACGTGGGATCTTTTTCGTGCGCATGTGTGCACACGGGGGTGTTCGGACACCGAAGAGAGTCTGCACAAAGTTGACTCCGAGAAATAAATCTCTCGCCGAACGTGGGGATCGAACCCACGCTGATAGCGACCAACTGGCTACAAAGCCAGCCCGCTACCAACTGAGCTACGTCCCCGCCCCTTGGAATGAAGGTGTTACATATAGTCACAGTCAGGCATGCCCACCTGCTTATCACCACCCCCTGCTTGCAGGTTATCCCATAAGGCTTTCAGCGATACTGTCTGGCCTGGAAGTGTGTTAAATACTTTTGCGAACACATCAGTTAAATATTGGAATTTGGCATACGATTATTGCAAAAATAAATGTACCTTAAGCTTACTCCCGTGTTAACAATCTTGTTTATAGCATAAACCGGGTCCGTCTATAAGCTTTTCAGTAAATAAGACCATCACTCCACTGCACTTGGTCACACACCAACAATGAACCCCCTAGGTGCTCCGTGTACCCCGTGGGAATTTTGTTCTGATGAATTAATGTTGGTAATTCATCAACGAATTCCAACTCACCACACCAAGCAGTCATCGAGTGTGCCCATATATAATGGAGGGAGTGACGGGCGCAGTGGCGTGGTGGTAAGACGTCGGCCTCCTAATTGGGAGGTCGTGAGTTCGAATCCCGGTCGCTGCCGCCTGGTGGGTTAAGAGTGGAGATTTTTCCCATCTCCCAGGTCAACTTATGTGCAGACCTGCTAGTGACTTAACCCCCTTTGTGTGTACACGCAAGCACAAAACCAAGTGCGCATGGAAAAGATCCTGTGATCCATGTCAGTTCGGTGGGTTATAGACACACACAAATACCCAGCATGCCTCTCCCGAAATCGGCGGGGTAAAAACGGTCATACAC
This sequence comes from Littorina saxatilis, assembly GCF_037325665.1. Classification (NCBI taxonomy): domain Eukaryota; kingdom Metazoa; phylum Mollusca; class Gastropoda; order Littorinimorpha; family Littorinidae; genus Littorina; species Littorina saxatilis. The sequence goes on along the minus strand of NC_090250.1, from coordinate 15,150,553 downwards.
GTAAATTTCCACTCGTGCTAAAAGCATAGGTGAACGTGGGAGTCTAAGCCCATGAACGAAGAAGAAGAAGAAGATGGAGGGAATTTCTTAGCCCATGTAAAAACCTGGACCGACCCTATTTTTTCGCGCGACCCTAGACTTTTTTTTTGGGCATTTGGGGGAAAAAACAACCAAAAAAAACCAATTAAAAAGTCTGTTTTTTGGCAAAATAACTTGAAAATATGTTTTTTTGTAACAAAAACAAACAAAAAAACAAAAAAATCCCGACCTACGGACCCTATTTTTTTTGGCCTATGTTACCGTAAACAGACTAATTTTTTTTGGCCTAAGGACGGATATGCAGTGATTTACAAGATAGTATTAATGGAAACCAGAGCTGGATACCATTTTGTGACATGTTTTTTCAGTCCTTCAAATGCTTATAACGTATATTAAATGGCAACTGGAATGTATTATACTTTTGTTTATTATTACTCCAGTTAGATAACGATACAGAAATTCAACCAAAAACATAGTATTTATTTATTCATTTTTTTATTTTTTTTATTACACCCCCGGTATAGGGGTGTGTATAGGATTCGGTCGATGTGTTTGTTTGTGCGTTTGTGTGTTTGTGTTCGCATATAGATCTCAAGAATGAACGGACCGATCGTCACCAAACTTGGTGAACAGGTTCTATACATTCCTGAGACGGTCCTTACAAAAATTGGGACCAGTCAAACACACGGTTAGGGAGTTATTGGTGGATTAAGATTCTACAAGGACTTATAGAGGGACATATTAATGGTCAAAGGGAAATAACCTTCTCAGTTGGTGGCAGTGAGAATGGTTATTTCCCTTTGACCAACGGGGGTGTTTTTCCTACCTCGGAGGAATTTCTTGTTTTTTTAGTATTTAAATCCATGTCACATCCTCTGCTTTTCATGTTACGCGAGTGATGTACTTTGAAGTGAATGTAATTTACTAAACGTAGACAAACAAACAGTGCAAGTAATTCTAATTCTTTCTCTGCAAGCCAAGGATATATATATGGAACCAGTATTGATTAAAACAATGTAAAACCAATCTGTATGGTTAAACTTTCTCCGTTTAATAAAGAAATATCATCTTCGTAACATGGCGTCCACTGGAACACAGCTCTGGAAAATAACCCAAAGCAAAGGCATCTTTAAAAGCTGAAAACGTCTCCCCCGGTCCATGTGGACCCGTGTTGGTCAATACCACTTTAAATGGATAGCGTGTGTTACGTGTGTACAGGTGTAGGGCCCATAAACATGACTCGAAGGGCTGCAGTGAAGAGCTAGTTGTTGGGAGATCGATATGTGTATAGGCTCAGGGTGTGTGTCAGGTATTAAGGGGGACGGTTACGTTGCAGGTAGGTAAGTTATAGGCCTAAGGGGGGGGGGGGGGGTGCGGTTACGTTGCACTGTATATGCCTACGAATACCCCAATTCTCACTCCAAACCCCATAACCCTGAATATCCAAGTGTCAAGTTTCACTGATCGCTTCTTGTATTCTCCTGCAACCAGCCGAAGCCGCCAGTCAGGTCATTATCGGTAAAAAGTACATCGGATTATGTTTTTGCACAAGCCTAATATATCATCTAAATAGATGATTCGTTTGTTAAAATCCCAATGACGCGCACGAAAGAAGTAGAGCAAGAGTAATCGTCTTATATTATTTAGTTTTATTGTGCTGATTAGCTGGATGTTGAAACTTGATTATGATGCAGTTGAAAAGTGTCTTCTTCGGGTTCAGCTTGAAAAAAAAACGTGCGTCAGCGGGGTTATCAATAGCTTGACAAACAAACAAGCTTTGTTTGACTGGCAAATCTTCTAAGCATAATGCCATGAAGTTACGAAATATAGTATTTACTGATAACAGACTCAGACTGTTTTAATCACATTACAGCGGATTAGCAAACTACGCGGCGAAAGGTTATGACAGCCGATCGCTGGCTTTGAAATTGAGTCAGAGTTACAATACAATACAATACAATAACTTTATCAATCTCTAAAAGAGAAATTGCATTGCTGAGCTTTTGTGTTCGTAATAAAACATACATAAAACATTCAAAAATAAACATTTGTTCTTTGTCATTCATACATTCTTGTGTTCTTATACATTTCTTCAATTCATACATCAATATTCTATCATAATTATGTACATACATTTATTCTCTTTTAACAGTCTGTCTTCAAACGCATCTCAGAGAGGGAGGCTAGAATATATTCCAGGATATATATGCCTGTTAGTTTGTTTCTGTTCTTTTTTTGCAAAGCAAAAGGGCGGTGTTTTGGATATATATGAATGGAATGATTTAAAAAAATTATTCCAAGCTTTTGTCAAAAGACATGCTTAGTTAGAAATATCACATGAACCAACACCTTTCTATTCGGCAGAGAAATATCACAGGAACCAAAACCGTTCTATTCGGCCGATTTAAGACTCCCTTTTGGAACGGAGTTGTTTAGCAGAGAAATATCACGGGAACCAAAACCTTTTTATTCGGCCGAGTTAAGACCTCGCATTTCCTCTGAATCACAAATCAGATTGAACCTTTAGAAACGCACTAAACACTGGCTCCTAACTTCACTTACTTACTCACTTTGGTCCCCCCGTGTTGACATTAGGACTTTGGGGTCTATACCTACAACATACCTTGTTGGATTTGCTTATGACTAGGCACACAAAGGTGCTTCGGGTGTGTTTGTCCGCTTGAAAGGCTTTGAAGTAAAACACGAACAGCACTATTCGTGACAGAGAAACCTGGCACGGGTCGAGTGTTGTTGTTGAGCTCTGGCACTGGAGGGTCGGAGAGGAAGGGA